>NW_009213586.1:6397-22381 GCF_000690835.1 Fulmarus glacialis
CAGCACCTTCCCACTGCAATAAAAGATGCCATCTAACAGAGGAGATATCCTCCTCTGAGCTGCATACTGCCAGGTGACGGTGTTTCGACTGTCCTTTTAATATGTGCCTCTTCAGGAACCTTTTCTACTGAGTCTGGTGGATGGTTTCTAGCAACATGAATCACCAGACCTACGTCTAAATAATGCTTTTCATGTTACCTCAGTCAGACAATTCTTCCTGCCTCTCCCATGGGCACAACCTTCACTGTGACCTTTCAGTGATGCGCTGGTGCCTTTCCCACTGAAGTCTTCTTACTTTTGGGACCAGCTATGCTGGACCTAGTAGTTAGGTCCTTAGTTATCTGATGTCACTATAGAAGAAAAAAAGATGATACAGGCATTTGAGTATGGTTCTGGGTTTTCCTAGACACTGATCTTTGTTTCTGCGTGGTTCAAACCACAGTGATGAGGAAGCTTCAGGGATAGCTCCTGAAGTCAAGAGCTGTTCACTCAGGTGCTACAAGAATATTAAATGAGTCAGTGGCAAAGAGCTGAGACTCAAGTTTCTTAACCCCTTCAAACACTCCATCCATTTGTCTGCATCACTGTAATTTACACGCTTAAACCAAAACTTGTAATTTGCTGGGTTCCTTTAATGTAGTTTAAATTGTACTTTTGTGATTAAACTGCAGAAAAATGCCTTGGACAACTTGGAGAGTGGGTGACACTTCATAGCTACAATTAATATATTTAGATTATTTTTTTATTATCCCAAAGTCTGTGTGTGTGGGAATAGCAATATCAAGAGATGGTTAGTTATTGAGAACAACATTTCAAGGACAGCTGGTTTATTACCTTTCCAGAAAAGTACTCACATTTCTGCTGAGCAACCTCCTTCATCTCCTTTTTTACTAAAACTTAATGAGATAGTAATATAAAACATAATTAATTTTATAATAATTTTTAAATTTATGTGATAACCAAAGGGGGATTTTGTCTACAGAGCTCATTTGGATCTTTGGTCTCTCTTCTAAAAATGCCAAAAAATATCTACCAATTACTGGCAGGGCTAATGATGACCTCTGACTGTGAGGGCCCAAAGTGATCTCTGACTTGGTTTCCCAGCTATGAAACATGATTGGGAACAGAGATCACTGTAAACTGTGAGCCCTTTTCTTGTTTCATCTTTTAAAGCTCCAATTCTGCAGCGCATACAGGCACAACTTTATCACTGTGACAGCACTGCTGTCAGTGGAGCCGTTCTAGGAATAAGGTCAGCAAGTGCATGCTTACAAGGCCATGGGTTGAAGAATATTTGGGATGAGATTTATTCCCCAGCTAAGAACCTGAAGGTGCCCAGCACAATAGATTCTTCAACTTGTTTGTGGCTTCCTCAGTAAAAAAGTAGTAATAAAGTGAGTAGTTCTATCTATTCTTTATCATTTCACAGCACTGTCATATTTCACAGTTGGTACTGTGTTTGACTTTTAACCAGCCCTTTTAATATACCATATATCCATCCAATCTTCTGCAGACTCAGAAGATTGACTGGCCATTTCTAATAAATATTAAGCTGTAGTGTTATACACTTGCAAATCAAAAGAAAGGAAAATACATCTGCTTTGCAGAGGTCTGAATTTCTAATGTGCAGTTGGCCAAATGGAACACACAGGTTTCAATCAAAAGCAAATCTATTTACATGGATTGATGTGATTCAGGCATGCAAAAATAAGCATGAAAGACTAAGGACTGTTTCCCTGTTTCTATTTCAGTTTCTTTTCACAACAGTGCACAGTACAATTATCAACTATTGGGCATTGAGCAGCCTTTCATGTATTATTTAGGAAAAACCTCAGCTGTTTTAGATGGTAAAAGGGTGCAATGTAAAGCGAGTATTATCCATTATTTTCACTTGAGCTGAGAATTCTTTTAGCCCAGTTTCCTGTCTACAGGGAAACCTAGCTACTGGGTCACTTCTCACTCCTATTACTGAGGCCTTGAGACCTGCCTTAATGAATCCAGCCAACTCCCCGCTGATTATTGATTCCATCTGCCTCAATGAACAGAAATAAGTAGTTCCTAATTTGTTGTGACATTGCACGGATGTGTTTATTTATTAAAGGAGAGAGCTGTGGCAGCATGCTTCCCATTCAGCACTGGTACAACTTGGTTTGTATTGGCAGGGACTGGGGAGAGAAAGGTGGGCTGGGCCAAGTAGCCTGCATGATGAGATGCTTGCAATTATTGCTCCTCAGCAGAGTCTATGGGATCCCTCTCCCTCTTCATGCCTTTGCTTCCCATCTCTAATATTTAGACTGTTGAGCACTTAAAGGCAGGGGACATAATTTTGTTCTAGCTCTGTACAAAGGGGTCTGAGCCCAGGTCACAAGCTCCTAGTTACGACCTAGAAAGATGCTATTCACTGACCTCAGCTGCAACTCACAGTCCCATGTCCAGAACTTCTGATAGGCATGAGCCTAATGCCATTATCATGATGATAGTGTCTTCATGTTAGTGGTCTCATTAACTTCCCACATCTTTTATTTGAAAGGAAATGAAAGAGAAACAAGGTACAGTCAGACACTTTTTAAGCATTATTTTTATGATGTACAAGGTGACAAGAGAAGCCAATAGGTGTGGAAAGCCTGGGGTTCAGTGAATCTCCTGATTACAACAGAGGTGAGCCCAAGCTGATTGCAGTTGCCACCAAAGGCATTTTTCATGTCAAACAATTTTGTCCCATTCACTGCATTCCTGGGTCCTGGCAGTATAGCTGCATCTGTATGACTCAGAACCCTGGAACAGTCTTATGCTACTATGATCATATTGTCCTGGATCCAGCACTAATTTGCGTATGGCTGAACAGCCTGCAGTGTGGAGGAGACTGAATGGTCACTCTTAGGGTCTAAAATTCACTTCTTAACTCTAGATTACTATGATATTCTGATGTTTAGGGTTTGAAATTAATTCACAGAAAACCAATGATGTTCTGAAATCAGTTGAAGTTCAAGGGGCCAGGTGAGGGAGTAGTTTTCTGAAGTTATCAGGTTTGGATTCAGGAAACCTGGAATCAAATTCCAGCTTGATGTATATTACCTGACACAAGAAACTCAGTGTTACAGTTAACTGATCTGTAAAATGGGATCTCAATTGTTCTTTTTTATCCCTATCTCTGCCTGCTTTATCCACTTACATTCAGCTTTCCAGGGCAGAGAATGTGTCTCACTCTCTGTTTGAGCCAGAACTTTTTACAATGGCAACACCATCTCTGCTGGGGCCTTTAGGCATGTCCGTAATACAAATAACAACAACAAATTTTATTCAGAGGAAAAAAGCAAGGAATTAGGTATACTTTTCCTGAAACTTGCTGCAAAGACTTTTTTTCCCTTCTGTAATGAAACAAAAAAATGATACAGCAGTAAATCCCAAATGCGCTCTTCTTTCAGTAACATAATTTTACAGAACTCCAGCAAGACAACTGATGTTTCTTTCCTTTCATTTATTTCCTCTAAAAATAGTTACTCAACCCTGTGTGTTGGAACTGGAACATCTAAGTTTTACACTGATGATTAAATAACCCAATTAGCTCCAGAGTTTAATCACTAAATATTCTGATTTGGAGTACATTTGGAATATATTCTTAGAACTGTGTTTGCAATTTTGTGGGCAATGAAGAGAAGTAAGTTGGAGGAGAGTTTCTGCCCTCAGCCTATACCTGATATCACTGCATTTTTTGACAGCTTCAGGCCCTTCATTCCCAGGAACTTTTCTGGTCCAGAGAGGGGGAAGTTGTGTCAGAAATGGAAGTATGAAATAGGGCACTTCAGAGTATAGAGTAATTCTCCGTTCAGCAAAAAAAATTATCAGACCTCTGTGGTTCACTGGCTGGCTACATGGATAAACAACTACAGACTCAACTCCAGGAAAAGTGATGGTTTGCCTCTTGTACCCCATCAAGAGTGTATATAGTAAAGGTCCTCATCAGACCCTCTGCTTTCAGATATGGGAGTAAACTACTCCCAGCTGCCTTGTTTGGAAAACCTTGTGAGCAGAGGTTTATTAGTGAGATTTCTGATATGCATCTGCAACAGTCTCTGATGGTACCAGCTCTAGAATTCTATATGCAACTGAATGTAAAGCACACCATGTAAACAAGACAGCACCCAGATGTGCTGAGAGTCTGACACACCTAGATTCCTTGCCCATTGCCAGTTGATGCCTTTGTCAGATTATTTGGGTCAGGAAGAACAAGCCCTCTCCTGTTCTTCCCCATCCCCACCTTTGGGATTTAAGAGAGGAAGGAAGGAGAGCAGCCCAACTTCATAGCGGTGTTTTACACATAACCCAGGGCCACTCTGAGGCCATAGGTTGCCACTCTGAAGCCTCCCCATCCATGTAGGCTCCACACTGACACCTATCACACACACACTGTTTGAAACATTACTCCGATGCATGGAGACCACTGCATGAATGCTGGACTCCTGTGCTGTGGACGGACTCATGCAACTACTCAATACAGCAATGAGACCATGCTTGTACTTAAGAAAGACAATTCAGTGAAAGCAAAGTCAGAGGGAGGTTAAAATAGCTCCTTGATGAAAATGTATGGGGTTTAAAATAGAAATATTCAATCCATTAAGAGGATAAAAGATAAATTAACACAGAAATTCATTAACTCACATTGAGAATCTCAGAGTAATGCCTTCCAACCCAGATAATAAATCAGAATTTACATTTAATAAAATCACTGTCACGAAGTTTCTCATTCGATTAGGGTCACAGTGCTTCAGGAAAGTTACAAGTTGTTTCTCAGTCAGTTGTGTTTCTAGTTACCAGCCACTGTATTTTCTCCTTTTTTCCCTCTGACATCTCTGCTGCTTTGTTCTTATTCTCCAATGGCTACATCAGGCTGAAAAAAGGAATTGCTATCCAAGATACTGAGATTTCAAAATTCCACATTGTCTTAAGTTGAGATGAAAATCTCAGAGTGTCTTGCAAACAAAATATGCAGAAATGTTTTCTTCCCACCGTGCACAGCATCTCATTTCAGTAAGGGCAGAACTGGTAGTCTGATAGTTTTATTCTGTTATATAGTAAAAATACAGCATAGAAAAAAAAATTCTTGGACTTTTTTGCAATGAAACATTTCAACTTTTTGATAGTTAGACTTAATAATAATTATCCACTGAGAATTTGGACAAAAATTACATTTATCTGCAAGATATTTTCATTCTGTAATATCGGCATTTTCCAATACAAACAGGTCACCTTATAAAATTTTCAGATAGCTTTATTTGATGCAATGTCAGTTGTACTGTTATTATTATGTGTGGCTCTGTCATTTTTTTACAGGCAGCAGTACCTGCAGAACTTACCTTTGAATTTAGAGGACAAGTTTGTGCATCATGGAGGAAGTATTCATGAAAGTAGAAGAGAATGAGGTAGGAAAAAACCCCATACACATTTAAGTACAAGACAACAGAAGCAGAGTGCTGTGGAACTGCTTGTATGAGAATAATCTGTGTGTTGCAGTATCTATAAAAAATGCTAAAACCTCTGAATCAGCCATGGGGCTCCTGCTAGATAATGGAAGGAGAAGTTCATAAGCTTTTTGCCCAGAAGCTCCCTTGGTTCTGATTTGGTGCATGATACACAGTGTTGTGAGCAGGCAGAGGCCTTGCTTTTTATAGTGTTTTGAGTTATTTGAGACCTTTGTTATGTGCATAAATATATGGTAATTGTGCTTTCTCAGCCATAAAACCAGTTGATCAACATTGGTCATGTCTGGGGGATCACTCCTCAGTTGTCTCTGGCACATACAGAGAAGCCATTTGATTTCACGTTTATGTCTTTATATGGCTCCTGGTGACTTCCCTGTTGAGACTGAGCTATGATCTGTGTGACTACAGCACTTGACACCCCATTTGAAACCTTATCTCAAGCAGTGTACAACAACAATGAGACTTACAATTGCCATTGCTAAGCTGCACAGGGAAGGGAAGTCTTCATTTTACAGACATGAGGCTGAGTCTTCTTTCTGGCCCTCCCCTGCAAATGAAAACTAAGTAGGAAAAAAGGCATTTAAAAACCAGTGGTGGTCAGCACATAGATACGACAGCTATGCTTTGATTTTAACTGTGCGCAGTAACAAAATTACCAAAAATCAACAGTCCTGGATGCTTACAATGCTTGTCTCATGCTCTGTTGACGTCTGCCTAGCTCCCTCTTTCTCTCCCATTCCCTTCCCCTCTGTCACCATCCCAAGAGCAGGATGACTGTCAGCTGCACAGCTTCTCTGCTCCAGCACTGGAGATGGATGTGGCATGTACCCTCTTTGTTTTCCACAGCACAATGTTCCTTCCTCTCTCCTGCTAAGCAGGGGCATAATAGCTACATGGGGCACAGAGGGGGTCTGTATGTCCACAGAGATCGTAAAGTCTAGTAGCATCCTTTTCGTCCCCATCAAAACTTCCCTTAGCAGTACTATGCTTGGTGGTACCAGGATCTTTTAAGTATTTATTTATATCCCTATTATGATTCAAATCATATTGTCAATGTTATCTTTACAGATGTGG
Organism: Fulmarus glacialis; assembly: GCF_000690835.1. Lineage (NCBI taxonomy): Eukaryota > Metazoa > Chordata > Aves > Procellariiformes > Procellariidae > Fulmarus > Fulmarus glacialis. The sequence goes on from NW_009213586.1 coordinate 12,952, forward strand.
CCCCAAGCTCCTTCAGTATCCTACAGGGGAGTACTGAAGCAGAAGCAGAAAAGCAGTCGAACCCAGAATCCAAGGTTATCTCTGCTAACTACAAGGAATAACCCTTCACTTACAGGGTAAGTTCCCCTGAATTTCCTGTGCTGTAAGTTGCTGAGTCTTAAGTTTGTTATTATTTATTATAACACATACTGAATGGGAATCGTTAAAACTCTTTTTTTGCTGGAAGGTGAAGTACTGCAGAGAGATGTATGTATGAATGTAAGTACAAGGAATACTTAAAAATAACTGTAAGATCTTTCCACATTAAATGTGTATCAGGAAACTTCAAGGATACTAATTTTGTAGGGCTTTATGAGTTTCACTCACACTTGTGTTTTTCTAGGTTTATTTCACTCAAATCAAAATACACCAGAAAGTGCAAATAAAATGTTGCTGTTAGAAAGGTATAAACACATCCAAGGAGCATATACATACATATCTATCTATCTATCTATCTCTCTCTTTAATGACTTGCTTATAGATGCCATATTTACTATATTCAGGATCAAAGTACACTTCTGCTCCTTTTACAAAAATACATCCTACATTGCTCTTCACTCAGGCCTGGCTGAAGAGAGGCATCACTTGATCACTGCACTCCTGACCACAATTCCAACATCTACTGTTTTTGCGCAGGTAGATAAGGACCCATCCTTTTATGGAAGTGCCCAGTTATTTCCTGTAGTGCTTGTCATACAGCCATCAGCACAAGCACAGCATCCATGCTCCACACAGACACGATAGAGCACTAAGAGTCCAGCAGCTTACTAGCAAGGGATAGGAGGGGGGAATGCATACTCATCAGTTGGTCAGAAGTGCTGATGTTTGAAATGGTAGCATTTTCCCACCAGCACTGTCAACTGTCTTGAAGGAGTTGTTGAGATACAAGCTGTGCTTCCCTCCCACAGCCATGCAACTGAGTGGGGACTAAAGCTCACAGCTTCATGACTCAAGCAGCCATCAGGCTGCTAAACATAGTCAGTTGCCCTCCTCCACACTGAGCAAGATTATATTCCATAGAAGCTTCCCTCAACTTCTGTGAAAGCCTGCAAGGCTCTTATTCTTTCTGAATTAGGGTTATCAAAATCTGACCTCTAATTCTTTCTGTATGACAGTGTAAGAGTTCTCATATAATTTCCATTTTAATAGGTTTCATTGTGTTACGTGCTAGCAAGATTATAAATGCCGTGCATGCTTCACCCCTACCCTCCACCCCCCCTTTTTTTCCCCTTTCATCCTCATACGGTTGTGTTTTGAAGTCAATACCATCTTTTTGGACCATTTCTGTATAGTGCTGAACACAATGGCTCTTGCTGATGTGATAATGCAAGTATTAAACAACAGGAACAATGATAATAATGTTATCAGCATTGCCAGTTATTTAACATTAACTGTACTTTTCCAAATTTCAAGACTGTAACAAAACTTGCCTGCATACAGGGAAGTAGTGCTAAATCCCCTTCGACCAAAAAAAAAAAAAAAAAAGAAAAAAAATTGTGATTGTGTCATGCGTGGGTTTATCTTAGCTAGTTATTTTCAAAGACAAGGCTGTAATTACCTTGACCTTTTATAAGTTCTTTTTACAATAATGCTGACTGAATAAGCCAGCGCTAAGGTCAATTAGTCCTCAATTTGATTAGGTTAGACCATAAGCTTTAGTGGTTTCTCCTGTATCCCCACATACAACCATGCTGGGTGACCCTGCACTTAAAAGCCCTAACTCTAGCATTATGTCTCCAATGGCTTCCTCTGCAAACCTCACCACAGCTACGAGGCAGGAAGAGGACAGTCAAAATGTGTCAGGACAACCAGTGCCAAGTTGGAGCTCATGTTTACTCTTCAGTCTCATTACTGACAATATCTGCTCTGGCAAGGTTTGTTTCAATCCGCAGAATCCTCCAAACAGAAAACAAAAGACCCAACACCATTCCAAGCTGAAGGAAATTAAGTAGCTTAAAATTACTGCGAAGTCTGGCCTCCAGAAGCAGCTCTCGCTGGTCAAGATGAACAAGGGAGCTCAGCTGTCCCATGAGAGTGTATAGTTTGTGACAGTCCCTTGTCAGGTGAAAGAGATGTACCCTGCAGAGTTGTCCTTAATTTGAGAATATTCTGCTATTTTTAAATTGTTCTGTAAATCCAGAACAAAGATGTCGTGAGATGTCAAGAGACTAACCAGGAAGTAAGCCTCAAATACATCTAGAAGGAGAGCAGAGAGTAGGAAAGCAATCTGCAAGACCTTTGCTTCCTCTTCCCTCCATAGAAGCCAAACTGCTGAATGTAGGGCTCTTGTGGGAAGTTAGCTATCACCCTTTCTCCTGGGCTGCATGAATCTTTGCAGTTGCTGACAGGAACAAAAATACGTCATATACAAACACATTCTAGTGGTGATTCATATTTTGGTATTCTTTAATTAATGGCTGTTACATGTTTGTATTTAAGGTCAGTGGGACATTGGTGACTGATATTATTTTCCAGGTATGCCCAAGGAATTCCCTGAAAGTCATGCAGACTCAAATCATAAGGTCATTAAGCACATGCCTGGAAAAGATGCTCCATGCATAAATGCTACCAGAATCAGGCCCTTGTTTAAGATAAAGTTACTTTCAGAAAGCGAAGAAATGTTAGTTGCGAAATTGTATTTGTAACTTTAACTTTTCCAGCTTTCTTTGCATACAAACATCCCCTCTTCAATTACTGGGCCCTTTCACTTAGACTATATAATTTAAAAACAACTGAACATGCAAAGAAAGTTCAATTTTTACAGGGGGCCTGAACTTTGTGACAACCTGTCCTCTCAGTGATTTCTGAATTCTCATAATAGGGGAAGAGAAGAAAATATTGTTGGGAAGGCTGGGAGGGTAGGAGAGTATAAATCCTTCTTTTCTAAGCAGCTGTTAGCTGTCCTGAAGTGACCGGCCAAATATAAGCCATATAGACCTGATTTGTGAATAGTATAAATAGCTGGATAAAGGAAGCCAAGATCATGTAGAGTTTTAATTTGGAAAACCTATACGCGATGTGTCAGTTTGTGATTTCCAACAGTTGTCAGAAAACAGATTTCTTGTCATTACTAATTCAGCTTTACAAAAAGCATTTTAATGTAAAAATAGCTAGGGTTGAGTCAGAAATGAGTAACTATTTTTGTTTTGAAGGAAGAAATTCTGTGTTTTCTGAAAAAAAAGTTATAATCTCTTGCATGTGATTCTGATGTCTTCTATATCCCTATCATCATCCTTCAAACAGCTCTACCCAAGTTTTCATTTCTCTCAGGTGCAGTGTGCGTTAATTTGCCTTCATATAAATTTTTCTTAATTTCTGAAGAAATGTTGCTTGGTCCCTTTTATGTAACTCCATTTTGCCTTCTTTTGTACTGGCTGTTTAAATACCTTAGCACTGCTGAATTCTAGCAGCAATCAAGACCCTGAAACATTTGATATTGACATTCTTTAATCATTAATACTTTTCAACAATCCATTACTTTTGGATTGTGCAGCAAACACATTTTCACATGCAAGTTAATACAATCCATATGTGAATTATATCCATGCAAACTCCTCGTGGCTTTTTTTTAGTTCTCATAAAAGTTAGCAATCAAAATTTCCAACATAAATTGGCCACTCATGTATGTGAACTTGCAACAGGAGCCCTTTGCAGAGACTCCCAGTGCCTGCCACTTACTAATAAAGACATGCATGTTGGCCAGAGAGGCAGAGCAGCTCCTGGGCTGTCAGTGCAGGGCTACTCAATCCACAGCATGCTTTACCTCCCTACATGGTAGGTAACACCTGCCCCTCTGGTCCTGATTTGCAAAAGAGCCAGAGATACCTAAAGGATCCCATCCATGCTGCGTGGCTGGCTTACTGCCTGCCTGGCACCAAGGATGTCAGACAATAGAGCTTTACCACCTGGGCCCAGAGCAGGTTTCCTGGACATGTTCCTGATACCCGGCCCCTATTCCAGAGCTCCCCATGCTTTCTGGTAGTGAGTTAGAGAGCGAAGGAGCTGGACCTAGGAACTAAGAAGGAAATGCATCTTCTTGCAGCTGCGACCTTGGCTCAGCTTTCCTTCAGACTCACCTGCCACCATCAGATACAAGACCCATGAAATCTCCCACCAGTGCCCAGAGCTCCCATATCTTTAATGGCCCAGCTGAACCCTCCCAGTATGCTGATTAGCAATAATACAGCCTTAATTCTCATCTCCAAATTAATCCATTGGCAGGAAAGCTTTGACTATACTCCTGGTTACATTCTCCAAATACTTACTATACCTGCAAACGATTTCTCAACAAACCAGTGCTTCTTTGCATTCTCACAGCCAGCACAATAACATCAAAATGAAGAACAAATATGGCAACAATCTTTTGTTTTCCTTTGTCAAACAGCTCAGCAGTACCAACACAAAACAAACCCTGCCACCATGATGGCTGTGTGAAGGACACAGGTTTGCTCTTGCAGCTCGGAGCTGTGCTGCTAGGGTGAGGCATGTCTGATGGCTGAGAAAGATAAAACTAGATAACTGTAAGTGTGGGACTAGCACACTAGAATTATTTTCAGGAATAGCAGGTCAGTCAACTGATAACACTGTTAATATGTTTCTGCATGTTGTAAAATAGAGCTGATGATAGACAGCTGCTTGATCCACACCTGATGGTCCAAGTAGTTGGTTCTGAGTAGAGGAAATACAGAATTTACCTAATGAATGAGCAATTCCCACTCCAACACTGCTCCTGGCACCTTTGGCTTTTCCAGGTAAAGACCATTACCCTTGCAGTCTCAGGGAATGCCTCCTCTGCCATCAATATTTCAGGAGTAATTAACTTGATAGGACAGTCAAAGGCTTTCAGTGAATATTAGATCAAATTTCTCAGCTTGTGCATTAAACAAATGATACAACGCTTTAATTCAGAACACACCAATTTCAAAAGGAGGAACAGGTCAAACTGCAATACAATCAGGTGTCAAAGCTTTAACCCTGCTAACTAAGTATATATCCCAAACCAAAAACATGTTCAAAACACATTTTAAATTCTAAGGAGTTTTTAGGTGAACAAATTAAAACCATTCAGCCCTGGCACCCTTTGGTACAGAGCACAACTTCTTCCCCTCCCTCTGAGTGATGGGTGCGTTTTCCTATTTACTTAGTAGGTTGGAACAACTCCAGAAGAAAAATGCTGTTATCAGAGCACTGGCATAGGTTCGGGTCAACAATTTGTCTCAGGTACGAAAAGAAAGCATGTCATCCATCCATTCCTGTAGTGTGTCTTTCATGCAATCGTTTTCAGTAATTAGATACGTGTTGTGATGATTACTTCACAAGTTCCTGTGTATACTAAGGGCCCTGACAAACAGATTTTAATTGATCCCAAAGTTTCAGTTTTCTATTTTATGTGTTAGGGAATTTTTGTTGTACCCTTTGAGGGTATTAAACACACATTTGTGCTTCAACATAAAGACATTTAATGAGCAATGCATTGGGCAAGGTCCTACACCATACATACACTGGCACCAGCACCAATCCTGTGAGCAACAATGTCGGGCACCTCAACTTCGTGTTTGTTTCATCCTCCAGCCTCAGCTCTGTTTACCAGAGGTGGCACCTGAGCACTTATATTCCACAATGGTTACAAAACAATGCGGTGGCATTTCATCATCCACTAAAAATGTTTGGAATTAATTGACCTACTTTTTGTAGGTCAGGGACTGTGTGGTGCCATGCCCATCAGGCCTTTAAATCTTTTATCTGAGTTGCAATGTCTTGTTGTGGTCACATGTTTCAAAGCAGTATCATTTGTCTTTCAGTTAGGCTTAACTGATGAAAATTCTTCCTCCTGGCTTTAAAACTGTATACATCATTTGAAGCAGCTTCTTATTTGTTTGTTTGTTTTTAATTCTATGTAATTAGTTGTCTAATCAAATTATTAGTTGTGTTTAATTTGGTCAACAGAACCCAGCATCTTTATCTCTGGTGGCAAACATGCAGATTTTTAATGAATTCGTTGATTATCTGGCAGTTTATGAACTGGTTTTGCTGAATATATCAATTATCATCACTGTGTAATCAAGCCTGCCAATCATGTGACATTGGGTTAGTTCATTGAACAAATGCAAAGAAAAGGCTGTGACCAGAACTGCTGAGTCTGTAGCATTTCCTATAATAAGGGAAGAATAGTTATTTTGTAGAGCTAAGCTAGAAGGTCTATAATTCCTTTTAATTATCTTCTTCTCTTTCAGCTGTGAAAGCTGTGTCTTGGCTTGCATACTTCCATTCACAAAACTAGACTGTGATCTCTTCTAATTATTTTATAGGACAGAAAAGTTTTTTGCAAACAACTATGAGAGACACACTCCTGTCTCAAGAAGATATGAAACTAGACAGAATAATATCAAAAAAGGTGGCTGTCAGTTGTGACAGCTTTGTGACAGATTTATCTCCCACCCAAAATATTTTTCTCCCAGTCACTGATACTGATGGAATGTGCTTTCTGGGACGATTCCCCCAAAAAACCACCCCCTCCCCAAAATTCAGAGTAGTCACTACATGTTCTTGTGCCATAGGGAGCTGGTCATAGAAGATCTGGGATTTTTAATACAAGCCTAGCTATCACTTTTAATGAGGAGAGTTATAAGAGAGGAGCTTGCTAATTTCTAAAATTACTTGTTATTCAGGCATGTCAATGAATCTCTGTGCTTCGATAGAGGCAATGGTGACAGAATTGCTCAGACTATTTGTAAATGGCAGACAGTTCAGGTTCAGATACAAAAAATAAATTACAGTATCCTACTAGGGGCTACTAGGATCTTTCATTCACTCCACTTTGGAAACACAGGGCAGTATTTAATCAATTATTGGTAATCTGGAGAGCAATCCCAACACAAATAAACTTCTAAACTATTTTAACCCATGGTCCATCACATTTGGTGGCAAGTAGGCTGTAAGATTTGCCTAGGACAGGTTGAAACATGACCCCAGTCCTCCAGGTATTTATAGGAAAACTGACATTTCTGACCAAAAGTATAGACATAGAATGCCCTGTAGTCCCTCTGTGAATGTACAGTTTGTCCACTCATTAGTGAACCCACATTTCTAGATAACTATTTCAGAGATCTTGGATTGATTTGATCATCACTATGGCAAAGCTTGTAGCCAGCACCATTGAGGACAGGGTAGCTGCTGGCCAGAGTAGTTGCAAGTAAGGATTAGAAAACTTCCCTGAAGTTGATCCTTATTTCACCTGTGTGTCCTCATCCCCTTGAACACAGAATCGATCAGGACTGCCAAATTTGCCAGGGTTTCATGAGATCTGTGTTTCATATGATCTGTGTCAGCAATTTGTCAAATATATAGACAAAAAAGATGCCACAGTGAACACACATAGGATGTTTTTATCTTTTCTCTTTCACACGGACACAATGGAAGCAGTCTTAAAACTTCTAAGGACATTCCCTTTCCCTTTTCGTAAGTTTGTTTGAACAAGGAAAGAAGTAAGAAAAACAGCACTCTGCCTCTGATCTCAGATGCTTTGGTTGGTAGTTTGTGCCACAGGGAAGTCTGCTTCCATGGATTGTCTCAAAACTTACATCATACTCATGACACCATCAAACAATGATGTGCTTCATGCCTCCTACTTAGTCACACTAATGGCAGAATCCTGCATGGATGACAGGTGACTGAACAAAGAGGGAAAATGTTATGCCTGCCAAAAACTAGCTTTTTTTTTCCTACAGGTAGAGTTGCAAAAAGCATCTGCAAGCAGCACCTACAAAGAGCATGAGCTTTTTGGGACATTGCTAGGATCTGGTCTCTTTGGAAAAATATTTGATGTTATATCAACAAAAAACTCTGTGCTCTGCCTGTGCTCCTTGCAAAATAATAATAAAAAAAAATCAGTCCTTCATGAGTTTGAAATACAAAATATATATACATAAAATTAAGAGGCCAAAATATTTGAGTATAAACCTTGACAAACCACAGTGGTCTAACATTGGTGCCTTTTTAATTTGCAGTCTTGTGAGAGGTAAATAATGCAGAAAACCCATGTTAAGAGCAAATGCCAGCCTTACTTTCACATGACATTCTATTACCCTGTCAACAGTATCTTCACTTTCCCATGAATCCCGTGTTTGGCCCTGATGAAATAAACTTTGTAAGCTGTGACTTATCCCAGTTGTTTCTGTAAGACTACTCATCATGGTTAAAGCTATACATGCATAGAGGTCTCTGTAGGATCTGTCATCTTAATTTGTAGCGTTATCAAGTTAATCCAGAAAATACTAAACTGCAGCAAATAGAAGTCATTGTATAAACATGTATTTAGATATTTCACCAAACATGTATGAATTTGCAGGTCCATGAAATGTTCTAAATCACAGGGGTCCACTAATCAGTGGGCTTTACACATTCTAAACAGCAAGAGAAGTGAAGAAAGTGGGTCTGGCAAAACAACAGAAGCCAAATCTCATATTCAAGCAGTCCTGAGTGGCCACTGATATCACTACGGTTTTTTATAAGTCTAACAAGGTCAAACTCACTTTTGAGAGCAGAAACCATGCTTACTGTGCTTGTCTGCCACAGCACGAAATGTGATATCATAATCAGAAACCAAAAGATGACTGTTTCCTGCAATAAATATGTTGGAAACATAATTCCTCTACTGTATATTGCAGTGCACGTCATGGGTTGAAATACCTCTCCCTTAATCTTCCTGTGCACCTTCAGAATCTGCTTGCAATTTTTTTTAACTCTTTTAACACTGCACTAGACTTATTTTTTTTTTTTAAATCAAATAAAACACAACAGTGTAGAACAGGCTACACAACAAAACACTCAATCTGCAGCAAAAACACAACAAGAGCTGTACTCAACTACTTGGATCCGATCCTCTGGCTGCACACCTTGCATTTCTTTCCCCACACCTAAAACTGTAGCAACAAGCTGACTACAACCTGTAGCAAGACATTTCTGACAGAGCGCTGGCTGGTGCCCAGCTGAGCAGACTGATTTGAAGGGCCCCCAAACTCTTGCACATCCATTAATAATTTTGAGAAGAAATAAAGATTGATGCCACTGTGGCAGGAGGAAAGCACACCAATACATAGGCTGCAGATGAACACAGCCTGATTTCTGAGCTTCAGAGAACTTTCTGTTAAGTTTTCAACTGACACAAACTCAGCAAGCCTTTTATAAACCCTGTGTTGCTTCAGAAATGTTTCTCACAACAGAGTCTTCCCAGCAGAGTCCTGGAACTCACAGCTCTCACCTGCAAAACGCTACTTGCATTGGCATGATTTGGACCTTTCACAGTTTTTGCCCCAAATCTGCATTTGAGGGAGACTAGTCATGATTTCAAGGCAGAATTCACTGTGTAACTCTAGCACATAAAACCAGCAGG
>NW_009213586.1:22410-23428 GCF_000690835.1 Fulmarus glacialis
CATGTTATTTGGATAATTAGTTAAGAAAACATGAATTTTGGAAATACCAAAATGTTCTTCTTATGATGTTTGCTGAAGGAACAATTTACACTGGCTTTTTTTTTTTTTTTTCTTTAAAATTTAACAAACTCAGAAGGCTAAACAAAAGGAATTTGGGAATGCCAAAGGAACACTTCAGAGTACTCAGAATTGAACTGAACACGCTGGTTGCTCCCCGCTGAGAGATCAAGGATTTGGAGGCTATGAAGAAAGAAAGTGGGGTTGAGGGTGTGTTCAGGTCTGGTTCAAAACCACAATGACCATCATTATAAACTTCTAGAAATCCCCTTCAGCAGAACAGTGTTTTCTCTCTTCTCTTCAACAAGGGTTTTTTTGCAGCCACTCTGAAAGCCACTGTCCTGGTTGCGGCTGGGACAGAATTAACTTTCTTCCCAGTAGCTTGGAGGGGGTGCTGTGTTTTGGGTTTGCTGTGAGAGGAGCGTTGATGGCCCATTGATGCTTTGGTTGTTGCTGGGTGGTGCTTGCACTGGGGGGATGCGGGGGGGAGCGCAGCCGGGGTGGTGGTCCCAGCTGGCCAATGGGGTATTCTATACCATGTGACATCATGCTCAGTATAAAAAACAGGTGTGTCAGGGGGCTAGCCAAAATTCATGACACGCGGTTGGTGGTCGGTGAGCAGTTGCATTGTGCATCGCCTGCTTTGTATATTCTGTTATTGTTGTTGTTCTCACTGTTACTATCTCTGTTCTACTTTGTTTTATTTCAATTATTAAACTGTTTTTATCTCAGCCCAGGAGTTTTCCTCCTTGTGCCCTCCTGATTCTCTCCCCCATCCCACCGGAGCGGCTGCGTGGGTTTTATTTGCTGGCTGAGGTTAAACCATGAGAGTCCTTTTTGGTGCCCAATGTGGGGCAGCGAAGGGTTGAGATAACAACCGATTAACTAGAACATATTAAGGAATTTATATCTGTTAACATGATTAACTAGAACATATTAAGGAATTTATATCTGTTAACAT
>NW_009213587.1:0-468 GCF_000690835.1 Fulmarus glacialis
AGCTGCCTGCTGGGTTAAACCACGACAAACACTCAGTAAAATCTTCTGAGTTTTAGTTCCCTTTTGCACAAAACATGAAGGTAACACATGCTAGCAAGACACCTAACAAGACACCACACAGGAACAGGAGCTATAGTGTGGAAGAGAATAGAAAGCACACTACTCCGCTCTCAGTGGAGATTCCCATGGCTATACCCAGAGTCACAAAGATGGGCATGTGACAGCTCAGGATGAGTGCTCATTCTGTTCATGATGTCAGTAATGAGAATTACTGTATAACTGTGTCCTTCAACCTTCCCTTTTACAATGAAGCTGAATCAAGTAGAATCATAGAATCATAGAATCATTAAGGTTGGAAAAGACCTCTAAGATCATCAAGTCCAACCGTTAACACAACACCACCATGCCCACTACACCATGTCCCTAAGCGCCAAATCTACACGTCTTTTAAATACTTCGAGGGATTGC
>NW_009213587.1:496-3630 GCF_000690835.1 Fulmarus glacialis
CACTCTTTCAGTAAAGAAATTTTTCCTAGATTATCTCTTTAAAAAAAAAAAAAAAAAAAAACCAAAACACAAAAACAAGGTTAGTAAATGCATTACAGAGTTTTTATATGTTCATATGCCTGTGCAATAGCCTTTCATGAGGATTTTTCCAGTTCAGACAGAAACATGGGGCAACTCAGGGTGTGTGGGATGTGATGTATGGATGAAGGTTACAAGATAATGGCCTTTATTTCTCTTTCTAACAAATAGTTACTAAATATTGATGTCCTGTTAGCATTATCTTGATAATGGATAACCTATACTATTTCTGTTTCGTACCATATTGATCTCATAAACTGCTGGTGTGTTATACATAACATCATTGAATCACAGGATTGCTGAGTTTGGAAGGGACCTTTGGAGGTCATCTGGTCCAAACCCATGCTCAAGCAGGGACACTTAGAGCTAGGTACTCAGGACCATGTCCAGACAGCTTTTGGATCTCTCCAAGGAGGGAGACTCCACAACCTCCCTGGGCAACCTATGCCAGTGCTCAGTCACCCTCAGTAAAAATGTGTTTCCTGATGTTCAGATGGAACCTCCTGTGTTTCAGTTTGTGCCCAATGTCTCTTGTCCTGACACCATAAAGGAACCTGGCTCTGTCTTCTTCACACCCTTCCCTCAGGTATTTATATACATTGATAAGATCCCCCCTGAGCCATCTCTTCTCCAGGCTGAACAGTCCCAACTCGCTCAGCCTTTCTTCCTATGAAAGATGTTCCAGTCCCTTAATCATCTTCATGGCCCTTCGTTGTACTCTCTCTGGTACGGTCATGTCTCTTTTGTACTGGAGAGCCCAGAACTGGGCACACTACTTCAAATGTGGCCTCACCAGTGCTGAGTAGAGGGGAAGGATCACCTCCCTCGACCTACTGGCAACACTCTTAATGCAGCCCGGGATACCCGCACACATGCGCATATACCTACACACACAAACACACATGTACACATACACAAATCTACTACAAAACTTTCATGTTGAGGTATCTCCTCATGTCAAAGTATTAGTCTCAGCTGCTTTCCTTGGACTTAGTATTGTCCAATTCCAGAATACTTCAGAGATCTTTATAGTGCTCATAAGTAGACTTGGCTGTTGCAATCATAAATATGTAATTTGTGTTCTTCTATCAAAAGCCCATACTTTGCCAAGTAAAGAATGGTCTCTTCTAACATTGAAATCTTGCAGTAGAGACATAAATTTGTGTTTCCTAGCCTGTATGAGGGTTTAAACCTTCTCTCTAAACAAATTTCTCTTTTTATTGTTACGAGTATAGACATCCATTTTTAATCTATGAGACAGAAATGCAAAAGAGATCAAGCCTTTTTTTTTTTTTTTCCCCCACATAGGATATTTTTCTACTTTATTCTTCTGTAGAAGTCATGTCCTATTGCAATATTAAATAAAAATATTATACTGTGTTCTTTTCATGTCCCCAAATCCTGCTTCCTGTTAATACTATGCAAGTATTCTCCATTTACATTAAATGGCATGGTCTGATCAAAGAGGGCAGAAGGTGTTACCATAATTCTTCTTTGACTAAAGGAAATAAACCATTTGGTTCTGAATGGAGAATATCCTGAACTTTTTCTATAGAAAATTAGCTTTCTTTCAACTTGTTCTCTCCTTAGCAATTTGATTTTACAGTGTAAGTACCTAATGTACTGAATGACTTGAATAATCATGTTTTTATCAGAATGTTTCAGCTAAATTTATGCAATAACCATCTGGGTTTAGAAGGAGTATCTATCAAGCTTCAAAATTACTCTCCAACTAGTGTGATTTTATATCATCATACTGTGGTTCACAGGTTTTCCTGGGGCCAAAGATGGGAAAGAGGCTTTTTTTTTTCAGTGAGTACTCTACGTATGTACTTTGAACAAGTACTTATCTAGCCTTAGGACAACAGAAAGCCTTGACACATTAGTGCATATTGTCTAGCAAGGGTTATTCCAGATGAGAATTTCTGAGGAGGAATGGATTACCTAGACAATGGTAGTAATAATTCAAACTGATTCAAAAGAGAAATGCTTATTATTGTCAGGGTTGGTTTGGAGGTTTTTTTGTGTTCTGCCTCATCTTAAACCTCTTTTTGGAAGTTTTCTAAAATTTCAAATCTCATAGAATCTTCTAGCAGACCTCCATTTTAAATATTGCAGAAAACTGTTTCCTTTTTGTGTCACATGAAAATTCACTACCTTAAATTACAAATCATCTTTATTCATATAATAATAATTCATTTAGGAAAGCAAACAAACAAAAAAGAACCCTATAACTGAGAAAATATCATTACCCTTTTTGCCCTATAGGTGAAAGATGCTAAATGACACACAATGAAGGAATCCAAACAGAATCTAGCAGTTCTCAGCTGAATTCAAATCTAATTTACAGTGACACACAAGCAACGTCCTTTGGAGGGAGGAGGAGAGAAAAATTATTTTCACCTAATTAACCCACTTAAAAGTAAGGTGTCAAAATTAATCCCTTTCAAAGTTGTTTCAAGCTTTTATGGAAGCATTTAATGTTAAAGTGCATCAACAGACATAATTAATTAAAAGCCAGGACCACAGACAAAGAATATACTGTTGTCTTTATCAGCTTGTTCATAAATAATAGAATCTAGGTAAATCATTTCAAGTCTTCCTGGATTCCATCACATACCATTTCATTTAAACTTGCTATACTTCAGTAATCCGTCTATAGTGTGCAGTTCCCCCTTTGTTTATCAAACATGCCATACATCCAGCACTCTAACTAAAGAATTTAGGTAAATGGCTCTATCTAAAGGGACTCTTCTTTGTCAAGACCTTAAATTAGGTGTACAGAATAAAACATGTCTGGCAAATGACAAACTATATTTGGAAATTCTTAAACTTTTATTAATGACATTATTGTGGATAATGAATAAAACCATTATATTATAGAAGCCTGTAATTTTTATCAGCTAACTTTGTGTCTGAGTGATTCAGAGAAAGTAAGGAGAGAAATAAAGTTAAACCACCTGTGTGCATCTTTTTTTCTGGGATCATGCAGTAAATTACCTAAACCATAGTGAAATTTTAAACAGTTTCTGGATTTTCTAACAATCGCTTTTCAG
>NW_009213587.1:3659-4293 GCF_000690835.1 Fulmarus glacialis
ATATTCTGAAGATCTTGTTCTATCTCCATCTCCAGATTTCGAATGTGGACCAGGATGTGGCTGTGCCTTGGATCCTGGTTTTGCTTAAAAATTCATTACCAAAGTCTACTCTCAACAGATTTTTGTTTGTTTGTTTGTTTCTTTTTATAAGATATCTTCATTTTCAAAGAATGTGAAAAGATCTTGTTGAAAATAGAAATACATTTTTTTTATACCAAAGACCAGTAAGAATCTTTTAGAATTTATTTTAGTTTTTTTCATAGTGGTAAAATACCAAATGTGGATATTTTACTGCGTACAGAGACAATGATAAAACTCCTACTGTACAAAACTTCACAATCAAGGTGTAGATAGTTTTGCTAACACACATGCTGAACACTGTAACAGGAAAAAATAGATAAAGCAATGCTACATTTATATTTGCATGTGTCGTTCCGTTTTCCATGTGTGATTGATGATAGCGGTAGATGAAAAAGAGATGGTGCAACAAATTCTTAGGTAACGGGAGAGCATGGGCAGTATGCGATAACTGCAAGTCTAGTCTGAAAATTTTTAATGAAATCTTCTTCTTGCCTTGTTTTTCTTGGAAAAATTGTAAGGAACTGTTGTGAAACACATTATGTTTTTTTTTTAT
>NW_009213588.1:0-10316 GCF_000690835.1 Fulmarus glacialis
TTTGCCGCTTTAGGAAGGGTCCCCTGGCGGGATCATCCGCTCCGGAGCCCTTCGCCTCGCTGGCTTTCAAAACATTATGTTAAAGAAAATGATTAATTCGCTAAAGTGATGAACTGTTTTCATATGGAAGCATATAAAACCTTTTTTCACCAGAGATTTCTGATCGTCCTTCGTTCTTTGTTTGATTTTAATGAAACATGCATCCATTTATAAATCCAGAATGTAAAAGTATCTTCAGAAGTCTCAACTCTATCCTGTTTCCCTGTATTATGGGTGAGGATAAAGAGAAGACTGGTATGTGTGACATTGTAGTGGGTGTCTGCTATAGGTCACCTAACCAGCAAGAACAAGTGGATCAGGCCCTCTACAGAAAGCTGGAAGCAGCCTCACGTTCACAGGTTCTGGTCCTCATGGGGACTTTAGCCTCCCCAATATCTGCTGGAGGGAAAACACAGCAGGGCATAAGCAATCCAGGAGGTTCCTGGAGAGCATCAGTGACAACTTCCTGACTCAAGTGATAAAGGAGCCAAACGAGGAGAGGTGTTCTGCTGGACCTCATGCTCAGAAACAAGGAGAGGCTTATTGGGCATGTGAAAGACGAAGGCAGCTTTGGCTGCAGTGACCATAAGATGATAGAGTTAATGATCCAGAGAGGAGGGAGGAAGGCAGAAAGCTAAACCACAGTGCTAGACTTCAGGAGAGCAGACTTTGGCCTTTTCAAGGATCTTCTTGGTAGAGTCCCATGGGATAAGGTCCTGGAGGGCAGAAGGGCCTGAGAAAGCTGCTTAGTATTCAAGGATCACCTGCTCCAAGTTCAAGAGCAGTCCATCTCAACAAGCAAGAAATCAGTCAAAAATGCTAGGCCTGTGTGGATGAACAAGGAGCTCCTAGCCAAACTCAAACACAAAAAGGAGGCATACAGAGGGTGGAAGCAAGGATGAGTAACCTGCGACTACATGGAAAATTATGGAAGATTAAAAAGTCAATAAATTTATGCCAATATACAGAAAGGATAGATAAGATGATTTAAGTAATTCTAGAACTAATTAACTTAATACTTTATTTTAGGTATATTAATAGAAATCCTGATATAGAATCAAATAAGGTATTGAAGTAAAGGAAAAGAATTCATAATAATCAGAATGGCTTTCTAGATAATGTTAGTCCTAAAAACATGGTTTCTTTTTTGATGAGACTGACAAAGCTATAAATGATTGGACCATTGCTTAGCTCACAATTCAATGTCACAGTTGTGACATTTTGATTTTTAAAAAGTAGTATGTTTTAAGGAAAATAGGGTTGTGAAGATGATTAAGGCATTGGAGTATCTGTCATATGGAGAGAGGCTGTGAGAATCAAACCTTGGAAGAGGTTACCAAGAGGTTGTCCAAGTTGTGGAGTCTCCTCCCTTGGCAATGTTCAAAACCTGACTGTACATGGCCCTGAGTAACTTGCTCTAGTTGCCCCTACTTCAAGCAGGACAGTTTGAACTACATGATCTCCAGAAGTGCCTTCGAATATCGTCCATTCTATGATTCTGTGAAAATTAGAAGATATTACATGGATTAAGTATTTGTCGTGAATGAGTGGTTTAGAAGTTGCTTAAAGAATCCTGTCAAAGCTATTAGCAGAAAGTGATTTTAATAGAAATTTATAAAAACATGACTTAACAGAGTTAGATGGCAAGGTTCACTCTATCATTTACTACATGGATTAAGCATACAAAGGAAAATCGTGTTAGAATGGATTGGAATGATTTATAGAGAGACTGAGGACAGAAGAGGGTAAAGGAGACCCTCCCGTTGAGTCATGAGGTTCAGAGAAGACCCCTTTGCTTTCTAAACTCCTGATGGACTCTAGGTGCAACTCCTCGTCCCAGACTTGGTCAACAGTTTATGTCTAAGGGATTATCTGTGTTTAGCAGCAGTCTAAGATTCATTCATAGTTTTAAGATAGATCATAATATTTTAGCAGACTATATTTGCTAAATCAATTCACACACGCACGCACACAGACACAGAGATAAATAAATATACAAAGGTATACCTGTTAAAAATTCCCTTTGAGTTCAGTGAAATACTCATATGAAATGTCTCAGCATTTCTCAACAAGCGAGGGTTGAGGCTCGAGGAGTGAACGGTTTCAGCCCAGGTCCCGTCATCAGCTTTCGGCAATGGTCCTCCAAATATCGCAGACTCGAGAGTTCGGGAGCTCTGAGAGGCGTCCCACTCAGAGGGAGATACTGATTGCAACCCTCTGCCGTCTAGGAGAGCTCAAAGGGTCTCACTTAGGACCATCTTTTATAGGTTTGCAAGATGATTGGCTTTAATAATCTGTAAATTTCCATCCTGGTTGTGGGAAATCGTGTTTGAATAGCACTTTTCCTAGGGGGAGTCCAAACTGATTGATATTAAAACCAACACTATTAACATTTTCATGAATGCTCTTGAAGTAAATATCAATTCACTGTTGATTACATTTACAGATGACACAAAGATTGACAGAATGATAATTAATGATGAGGAGAGAGTAGTCATACAGAAAGATTTGCATTGAAACATGAACTGGCCTCATTTAAAGAATAAAAAATAAAAAAAATCTTATAAGAATAACATATGGAAGTTATAACTACAGACTAGGAAACTATATCATAGAAAGCAGCGACTCTAATAGGCTCTAGGGGTAATGCGATATCCTGTGCAACACTGCAGAAAAGTAGGCTAATCTTTGGAGGAATAAGTAGAATAATAGTGAATAAAAGTAAGAAGGAGATTTTTAGCTCCCTTATGACATTAATGAATTTAGTGTGCACATTTTTAAAGGAAATTGAAAAGATTCTAAGAAACAATCAGGGGGGAGGAAAAAAAAAAAAAGCGTCCCAAAAGAAATCACATCAGTTTGCACAACTTGTCAGAAATAAGACAGATTTCTGTAGAAGGTAACAGAAAAACCCAAGAGAAAAAAAAAAAGTATCTGGGACTAAACAACTGAAAAACTCAAATGGAAATTAAGTCCAAAGTTGCTTTGTTTTTGTTTTTTTTTTTTAAAGAAGAATGTTTAACTTCTATAAAAAATAGCCACAAGAAATGATGAAATATCTCTGTTTTGGCATCTTCAAAATGTATGAGAAGTTTTCCTGAATGTAGCTTTACACACATATATGATCACAAGTTCCATACACATACTACTGAACAAAACATAAGGCAAGAAAATACACAGGATATAGGATAAACAGACCTAGCTTCATCGCTCACCTTTTACTCTGTGCATCGGCTTAGAACAACTAGTAAAATCAATGTATTTTATATGTAAATGTTATGATCCTTCTGAAAACATGAAAATAGTATTTTCAAACATAAGGTGAAAGGTTTCTAATCAGAACAGGAAATTCTTCAAGCACCTTCCAATAATAAGAAGATGAAATAAAAAAGCCCCATGTCTTAAAAAGCTGTGCTACTATGAAGCACTCTTTTAAGAAAGATATTCTACAAACCATATACTCAGGTGAAATTCACATCAGTTTATTCATACATTGGTTTCAACAGTATAAAGACCATTATATAATCTAGTTTGAATTTCTGAATATCACGACCTACAGTATTTTACTTCATCAATCTTGTATTAAGCTTAAGAACTCTGTTAGAGTAAAGCTTAAGTTTCAGAAAATATTTCATGTTAGTGTGACATTATTAAGAAATTGAGACCTCAGTGCACCACCTCCAATGGCATTTTTTCCAGTATTTCAATATTGTTTCCATATTAAATCACTCTCACTTTGAAGAACAGGGCTGCATTTCTAAAATAACTGGCTACAGCTCTCAGCATTTAGTTCTTATTACACCATTCTTTGCTGCTCTGAAGATACATTTTGCACCAAGGATTCTCTTTATCATGGGGCGGTTTATACTGCAACATAATCTCTTTAACAAATTAAACATAGTAAGCTTACCATAAGGGCATTTTTCCAGTTATTGAACTATGATAGCATCACTTTTACATACTGTTCTCAAATCTTCAGTGTTTTTGCTGGAGATACCAGAACTTTAAACAACAGCTTAATATTGGTCTTCACATTTTATCGACCTGCTCGCTATTCTTGTATTGATTCATCCAAGGTATGAATCACCCAGTCTCTCATAGCATTAAACTGAGTGCTTATGTTCTATTTATTTCCCAGCATGTGACCTAAATCACTTTCAGAGCTTCTGCTCTCCAGTGTAGCATTCAGTGTGCTGTTCAACAGGTTGTAATCTTCTGATTTGTTATTCTAGAGCTTATCTGGTAGGCAGTTTCTGTTGCTGCAGAGATCTCCCTGACCAAAAGTCAGTTCTACAGTATTGACTTCAATAGAAGGACCTTCAAAAAAACCAGACCTTCCTCTACCCAGTTCTTCTGGGGGTAGTTCTTGGGTATGCTGAAAAATTGTGAGCATGTAAGAGCATACGAGTTCAAGAATTTTCCTCATAATTCTGGAAAATCTTACAGTACCAAGGTGTATATTTGAAGTCTACAGCATTCATTGTTAAAGGAATTATGATTCATTATTTAAATTCATAAATGTAATAAGTATAATTATACATCATTGTCAATTATTATCCTAATTCCACAGACGGTGAGCAGAGGCAGAGAGATTAACATAAAAATAGAGCTTATTGAGGAAAGAGTGACTTATTTTTCATGATTTTTTTTTCATTCAGTTAAAAGAGTACTCTGGAATTTCAACAGGTGCTTAGTCAGTAACAGCAATCCTTTCAGATCATTGTCTTTTCCCTATCTTGGGTAGTTCAGAGCGTGCTTTTCCAGTCTGCTCTGACTCAGAATTTCTGCCAGTCTTCTACCTTCTATCTCCTGCCTGTACCGAGCTCAAGCCATCTCAGAAATCCAGTTACCATACCAGCAGATTAACAGCACAGAGGAGACAAACTGCCTTCTGTCATTTCTTGTGCAAAGCTTTCATTCTCTGTACCAAATGAAGAAAAGATACTGCTCATTTCTAGGCTGGAGGCTGCTTAGTCTGGATGGCATCAAGGGTTAACTTATTTGTGATGTTCTATCAAAAAATGGCTGAAAAAAGATGAAGTTTGACTTTTGCCATTCACAATTAGGAAGATTTTGATAGGGAGAGACAATGGGGAGAAATGCCTTCTTTCAATGTCAAGTTGTAACTTTGAAATACAGTATTGTTACAATTTATTAAAAACACACAAAAAACTCCAACCCTCCTATAAACCTCCTAAAAAAATCCTATATATTTTCCCCTAGCATAATTCATGTAATCATGTTCAAGGATTGGGTTTGAATTTTCATAAATAAATGGAATTTAGCCTGAGATAGAAGTGCAGTGAAAAATTAAATCCAAATATTTGTTTAAAGAAAAGGTTATAAAATATGGAAAGAAAAAATATGCTAGCTTTATGTGGTCCTTCCAAAAAAAGAAAAGTATCAGACAAACTCAGCAATGATCAATAGAAGTCATTTTAAATGACAATAATTCCAGAACTTTGAGAACATAATTGAAAATGTTATGCTGGTATTACAGTATTATTAAGTAAATCATAAAATGTCACACAAGTTGGTTTTATACTGAGACCACCTTTATAGTTACTGATGGGTTAGTATTTCATTTCAGTTACATAGGTGAAAATCTTTAATAATTGCTAGCAATTACAGGAGTGAACTTCAAATAGCTCTAAATAAAATAGTAATGCTGCAATTATTCAGAAGCATAACAAAAACACCTTTGTAAAATTCTCACAGGATTTATGCTCACTATCATCAAATTTATGATTAACTAGAAATGCCACTACTATTAATTCGTTATATAAAATCCCTTATTTAAATACCTGACAGAAAATTTGAATTCACATTTCATCTACAACCATTGGCCATAACTTTCTAGCATCCTTGTTGCTCTAAAATTAATATTGAGGATAGTAAAAGGGAACTATAGTTTCAGAAAAGAGCATTCAGTTTAGCCACATATCAGATAGCTAGGTATATTCCCCCTTCACAGAGATTAAAATGTTCAGGCTTTTAACTATAAAGATGATGTGGAAAAAAATGTAAGTCAGTCTTCTATGTGTCTATTTTTATTCCATTGTTAACAATAACACTTGCAGATAATGTGACACTCTAATACTGTCACTCAAGACAGCATGAATCTTAACAGCATATTCCATACATCCATTTATAAGCATTTAGTGTAACACTCTAACATATTTTAAAGCCCACAGTTATTGAAATGGCAGTAAAATGCACAATAAAAAAGCATCAGTTACATGAATGTAAATTAAAACACTTTCTGATAAAAAAATAAAGCAGCCTTATGCAAAGTCACAATTTTGAGTGAGCAAAAATCAGCATATATTTAATTTGCAAGGGTACCAACTGCAGTTGCTCCACAACTGTAGTTACAGTAAGGAATAGTCCTATTATGTGATCTTTATGGATTTCTAGGCCTGAATTCCCACGATCATGTGGTCTCTTTTCTAGGAACCAAGGGTAATATTTTAACTGATATAGAGTTAGAACATCATGAAGTTCGAATTAATGATCCTGATATATAGTGATACATGTCTGTCTATCTCTTTTTCCAACTGCCTCCTTGCAGAACAATTTTGTATATGGTATAAGGTAAATTATTTGGCAGCAGAAGAAAAACAAAGAGTAGTTTAGTATAGGCTGAGTAATTCAATGAAAAAATAAAATAACAGCAGCGATAATAAGGAAAAGAGGTAGCTAGAAAAGAGAATTAAAATAACTGAGGGATATAGACAGTTCCCTACCCCAGAATGTTCAGATACTGTTGGGAAACTATTATTTGTGACAAGAGCTGGGCTGCCTTTTCTTCAGCTCATACCAGTATGTTCTAGTGCTCTTAGCTTGAGCTTGAAGATGTTTCAAAATAAACAAACAACTCAACCTAAATCATAGAAAGGGGTTCACAACAGATAAAGGAAAACGGGTTTAAGCCCTTCTCTCCTTGTCACACTTTTACAACATCATATTAAAACCACTTTTGCTAATATCTTTGATTCCGTAGGTGTTCTAAATCACTCCTCTGTGACACTTTAGCAACAGTCTGGAAGATGAGTTTTCCTCTTTTCTGATGATTGTGTTAATCACTAGGGTACCATCTGTGCTGCCACAGGTATCTTTCATTTTGAAATGGCTGTGGTTATTCCAATGGAAAGTTGGATTTTATCAAGTCTAAACTTATGAAAAACTTTACCAAGCACATTTCATAAGAAAATTGCCTGCCACTTAAGACAAAGTGCATCGTTTTCTCACAGTGTCAGTTGCATATTTTGAACTCATTAATGCCCAAATAGCAGCTCAGCTTAGAAATATTCAAAGTTAAGTAGAAAAACCTGCTCCATTGACTTACACTTCCGGGTTTTTTTTTTTTCTATTTTTCATCCAAGTAGAAACCACATTCTCTGACTTCCAACGGCTACCTGCAGAGGTAAAGAAGGAAGTTCCTTCATCAAGTTTGTTAAACAACTTGCCAGGACTCTGTGCTTATGCGAATTCCTGTCTTGATCTTCTTACTGCTTTCTTGTAAAGTTTCAGCCTGAGGGAGAACGCATTCTCTTTTGGGAGCCCCACATAAAACTAGTGCACAAGGGCTGCAGTAGGAAGCAATGAACTAGTCCCCTACTCTCTTCCATCACATGGTCTTTCCCACTAGTATCATTTCCACTGCTGTTGGAGCAGCTAAGGAAAAATGTATTTAAAAGGGATGATTTGCTCCAGCTCCAACATGTGTAGATGCAATAGTCTGATTTTGATAGAAAGAGACAGAAATGGGGCCAATATTTCAAAAGGTTGTTGCAATGAAGTGCTTTTGAGGAATGAATAGGTATAAGATGTCTGTATGTCAGGGAAAGAATTAAGAAAAAATGTTGAGTTAGGGTACAAAACAGCAAAGAATAATAAGCAGACACCAATGAAATAGAAAATAATTAAAATTAATTTGTTAGAAATTGAAATGTTACAAAGGAGTTACAGTTTTCCAAAGGAAAAATTAGTTCACTTTGTATGTATTTTACCTTGTGTGAGTGTTACCATTTCACAGTTTTAACTAGAAGATAATTACTGCATACTATTAATTTCTAAATCAGCAGCACAAAATGTATGAATAGGTAGTGATTTTGTATGAGGAAAAATGGGCTGCTTGAATTTCAAATTTTAAGAATAAAAATGTGATAAGTAAAGAGCTGTTTAAATTTTAAACTGGTACTGTAAAGCATGTCTTTGGAAAAGGTGCTCGACAGCCCCAGACAATTTGAGTGAAGATTAAGAAATGGCTGTAGGCACATGTTTTGCTGTGAATAGGTATTAACTCAACATAAGATAGTATATTATGTTTGTAATCAAACTGTCAGGTGATTTTATTTGTACTAAGTCCTTCATCAGGTAGAGCTAAGTGAGATTTTGCCACTCTTGATAAGCAAGATGACAATTCCAAATCCATTGCTATTTTGTACTAAGTAACTCCATTTTAGATACTAGCTTTTTCCTTAGTACGTAGTCTTGTCAAAAAAATACTACAGTGCCTAGCACTGGTGCTGCAGACTGATATTTGCAAGATGTCAAGGAGACAAACACATGCAGCTAAGGCTAGGTAATAATAATAAAAGAATCATTAAAATAATCTCTTGTTCATTTGACACTCCTACCTCACAAAAGAAAGCATAGTAAATTGTAGCCAGTGGTGCCACAGAATTCTCCTCCCTCTGTTCCCAGGATGAAACAATATTACATTTAGCAAGAGTTTATGGAGAATGACCGGTAGACACAGACCTCTTGCTACCTACTTGACTCTAAGTGTCTATGTCTCCTGTGTGCAAATAGTGTAGGCAAAAGAGGTGTGGCGACATAGACAGTGTATTTCCTATCATTCATGCATTTATCCCAGAACTTATTTTTTAAGATATCTCCCATCCTTTTTGTCCTGAGTGGTCTGACAGAGAACTATGGAAAACAAATGTGCTTAGCTTAGGGACATGACCAGCCTGTAGAAGTAGCATATCTAAATCCCCTATTACCTTGGGATTTGGGGATTTTCATTTTTGGATTTTAATATATAGTTAGTGTGCATTGTTCAGATACAGTAGTTAGTATAGTACACATTGTTTAAATCAGTTAATATACATTGTTCAAATCTATCAAATGTTCGTTTTGAGCTAATGACTCTAGGTGGGGAGATATATTGATAAGAAGAAAATACTAGCTGTAGACAACTAGATGAAAGGTTAAAACTAGCATGTTTATTTGAAAACTGATGCTTGTCATGACATTGAATAGCATTTTTACTGACTGTTGCAGATGATTAGTAGACTTTGAAAAGTCTGAAAAAGATTAACTAAAATTAGTTAACATGAAAACTCATTTTCTAGGACTGACCTTTTAAAATAAGCTGTAAATGTTCCTTCAGACTTAAAACTGCATGAGTTTTAGTATCAGAAAGAAAAGGAGGTGAAACAAATCTTAGCTTGTGGGTTCCCTCCGGATTTTGGTATATACTGGGTATCAATCAGATCAGAAGATGGATTTGACAGACATAAATTTATGAACAGCTGTTGGATTTTTAATCTATTGGATTTCTTTAGTGAGCTCTTGAGTAACTGCAGTGTGATACACAGAACTTTGAAGCTGATGGAAAAATCTTACACTAAAATCAATAAGCTTGGGATGTGACCTATATTTCCTGGACATATTTGAAAGTCACCTGGATGATATAACAAAAATACCCTATAAATGATATCTTTATTGTTTTTGTTGGGGTTTTCTGTGTGTTGCTCCACATTAAGATGTATGCCAGAGAAACAATAATGTGTTTTTAACATAATTCTTAGTATACTTTCTACTCATTTCTAATAATGGACTAAAAGTGTTGCTACTTCTTCTTGCCTAATATAAGACTGTCCTCTTCCTTTTATCTAGTTAGAGTATCATGTGTGAATAAACTAGTGATCCCCAACTATTTCAAGTCCAGGGAAAATGATGTTAAGCAAGTAAGATGCTGTAAACTAACAATAAAATTTGCTTTTCCACAATAACGTTTCTTTATATTTGCATTTCCTGAAGACGTGACTAATATTAGAGGATCTCATGTATCACATGTCTACCACATCTGGGGAACCACAACCATAAGCAGTCATAAGCAGAGTATCCATGAGGCTATGCAGTCATATTTTTTTTTTTCTCTCTAGCATAATGAAACATACATCCACTGCTAAGAGGTCAGAGAAATACTCTAAGAAATTAAAAAAAAAAAGTTTCAATCCTTGTCGTGGTTTAACCTGGCAGGC
>NW_009213589.1:0-16973 GCF_000690835.1 Fulmarus glacialis
CCCCTTGAATCAGGGGGATAGAGTACAGTCCGGGCAGTAAAGCACGGATTTGAGTGGATAATGATGGTTTCAAGTGCTTGGAGCTGCAAAGTGCCTGGGCACATGGAGGTCTGGAGAAAGGGGAGATTGGGAACTTCTGGAGTTTGGGACTCGGAGGGGCAATGAAAAATATGCCTTCAGGACCAGGGAACTGAGTGCAAGGGGCTGTGGCAGGTGGGACGAGGCTGTGCCTGGAGAAGGGATTTGTCTAAATGCACAGCTACCTGAACTGTAGCCACCAGCTTCCAGTAGCACCATAAACTGTGCAGGGCTTGATCTGTACCTTCGCTGACCGTAAAGTGTCAGGTAAACCTGTTGTCTGCTGTTTAAATGCTGGGGTAACCTTGTTGTGTAGGGGAAATGGGAAGCTTTGGAGGCAATACTGTGACAACAGGAGTGCTGTAAAGCAACAAGAGGGAGCAATTTGTTGAATTACACTGTCAGACATTGCAGACCTTTGATGTGACAAAAGCAATTGCTAGGGCACAGGGCAGAGGACACAGGTATCTGTGTCCTAGGTGGCTTGTCAGGGAAGACTGACGTTTTGTCAAGGACTTGACTTGCCTGCTTCCCGCTGAGCTTTGGGATGCAGATCTCAAAGCTGGCTCTATTTAGATGGAGCTCTGCTTCAGAGCTGCACTTCAAAACCTTGTGGAGAATGTACCCGCAGGGGGGGACTGTAATTGCCATGTATTTTGACCATAATGATATGGGGGAAAGAACAGGGGCAGCTGTAAGGAATAAATGAGATGTTATGTCTGATGACTCCCAGATCTTCTGTTTCCTGGGTGTTAGGTCTGCTGTGGAAGGCAGGAGGAGGGAGTGGGCGCTTGGGTCTCCTCAGCTGTGTGGGTGCCCCTTTTTTTTTTTTTTTAATCCTGGCCCAGCAATGGGATGCTTGTAAGAAAGCAGGAATCCAGAAGAGAGACCTGGGCCAAGCTCTTCGTTAGCAGAACTGTGCTGAACTCTATGCCCTTGCACCAAAAGGTAATTTGCCTCCCAGTGCTGGAGGGCTGAGCGAATGCTCCCTGCGGAAGGGAAACAATTTGCTCAGTCTCTCCCCCTTGTTCTTTCCTTCTTTCTTAAGGAAAGAGAGCAAACCCTAATGAAGACGGGATCACTGGCACAAAAGGTGAGTGGTGTGGAGTTATTTTCAAAACTTGGATTACCACTATGAAACCAGAGCAGAAGAGGAAGGTTAGGGTGACTGGGCTTTGGATTTAGCTTCTGCTGTGGCTCCAACAAGCCCATGAGGAATTGTCTGTGCTACCGTACACGACCGTGAGCAGCACAGCACACTAACGCCTGTCCAAGCGAGTGTGTCGGATCGGGAGGGATCTCCTCTTCCCCAGGATCACCAGCTGGAAAAGCGATGGTGTCCCTTCCTCAGCCTGCCTCGGAGCTGTGGCAGTCGCCTTCGGGAAAGGAGTCTTGGTCTGCGTCTGGGCAGCAGAATGGGGTATTTACCGTGTGACACAGAGGTACCTCTAGGGCAAAGCAAAATACGAAGTAATGTTTTTGGCAAATGTTAATTTTCATTCTTATTTCATGCTGTCTGAGCTGTTTTGTCGAATCCTGACTGTTCTCCCCAGCTGTCCATCACCGACTCTCATGTTTTGATGGCTCTTGTCACAAATAGCATGGTAAAAAGATCTTGGTTATTTTCTCTTTCCTTTTTTCCCCTTTGAGAAGTCTCATTTACTTTTTGCAGCTGTCCTGACTCTCTTCCCCCTATCATTACTGGGAAGCAATGTGGCAATTAGAGCTGGCCACCCCCGGGAGGAGGTGTGCTCCGCTGGCTTTTAAAGAGTTTGCAGCGCTGTACTCTGTGCTCATCTCCAAAGCTTTTCTGTTCTCCCCGTGCAATGGATTTTAGTGTTAAGCCTAGTAACATCTGTACAGATACAAAAATGTCTAGATCGTGGATTGGTTTCATGAAGTTTTGATTCTTTTAGTCTCCATCGGAAGGTATAATGCCCCACATTTTCTCTCTTCCTTCTTTTTTGTCAAACTTTCGCAACTGGCCTCTTCCCCAGGCTTTGCCTCATCCCCTGGTCGGACTCGAGCTGTTCAGTTGTGCAGGCCAAGTGGCTGTTGTGTGAATCAAGCTGGTCGGAGACAGCAGGGCTTGGTCTATTAAGGAAGGAAGGTTTTATGGTCTAACTCTGACCTTGCTGAAGCTGCTTTCGTTACCATTTCAGAAAACCAACCTAGGGCTGAATCGGGCTTGGAGGTTTGCTGAAGCTACCAAAGAATGAAGGGTTTAGATGCCAATGCCTAATCCTACGGGCAAGCTTAATTCCACTTCTTCGATAACTTGTAGGAGGTATTTTATTTTGGGTTTTGCGTAAGGTGGTATAAAGCAATCCCATGCAGCTGGAAGCTAGAGGCAAGGCTATTTATTTCAGGGCTTTGAAGATCTCTACTCCAGTGATAGCTGTTTCGCTGCTGCAGGAGTTGATTTTATTTTGCTTTGGAACAACTGAACAAAAATGTTCCTTTCATTTCCTTTTCCCTGAGGTGGGAGAATTCCTGGAAGTCTCCTGATGGAGTTAAGGAATGTCTTAATCTTTTTTTTTATCTCCTGAAATGGGCTAAGTGCAGCTCCCAGAAAGCCAGGCTTTGGAAGCCTGGGAGAAGTGACCTGACCGGTCTGAGAGGACTCCTCCCTTCAAAGAATTGTTACCAAAAGCTTCTGTATTTTTGTCACTTGCCAAATGCCACCAATGAATCTCTACTTTTGTTGCTTTGGGCTTTTACATGTTGCCATTAATTAGGATGTGTGCTTTTCTGGCCAGGGGCTGATGGACAGCTCTCTGGTGACCAAATTCAGGAGAAAAACAGAGGGTTTACTGTATTACTTCTTGTACTTGAAGGAAAAATCCCTTAGCCCAGGTGTCTTCGGATGTGTCTTTTGGGAGGGGGATACCAGGCCTCAAAATCCAGCAGTTTATTCCAGCTTATTAATTGTTACGTTTCTGTCCTGCTTCTGGCCCTTAATTTGCAGAGACACAGAGGTTCAGGGCAGGGTTACCTGTTCCTCCAGAACAGGATCTGCTGATGCAGCTCAGCATTTTAAGCAGGTATTGCATGCAAGATGGAGCTGAATGAATCTTCCTTCTAGCAAGAGCTGGTAGCGAGGATGGATGAGCAGTTCATTCACAGTCACTTAAACACTAAATATATATATTTAAAATTGCTTTCTTAACCAGTGTTTAGCATCTTGGGGTCTCAAGGGTTAAAATACCTCTGGCAACTTGGATCAATATATGAGGATTTAAAAGTGCTCTAGATTAAGCAGGCAAATGAATTAAACTGCATTTAGGTAATTCCCTGGCTGTGTATAATTCAGCCAGCCCTGTTCTGAAGGCATCTGGGGCTTGCCTGGTGTTCATAGTGGAGGTTTCAGACTTTCTCAAAGATGTGGTTGGTCTGCAAGTTACTGCTTTACGGACCAGAAGGTAGGAGGCACTTTGGAAGTAGCCCTTTTTGATGGAGACCTGAGACCTCTGCTTTTCTGTCCTGGACTTCAGACAGTGGCTTTCACAGCGGTCCCATCTTTCAACTCAGGTCTGCTTTTTGTCATTAGGATACAGCTTTGTTTTGCCAAGGCTCAGTGAATTAAGACATCCTCTGCTGCAGATCTGTAGGAGACATATTCTACAAGGTACAGGACAACCTTAAAAATACAGAAAGCTAAGCCTCCCACTTGATGGGAATGCAACATGTAGAGCTTTTTGTCTAGATTGCATCCATGCTGCTATCAGCTTCAGGAACCCAGTGCTTCCAGCATTGCATCTTCCTCCCCGATCTTCCCCATGTCCTGGGCAGATCTTTGTTTCAGGTTGTGGCCCTGCTATTTCATGAGCTGTACCCTTCTAGGCTTGGTTATCGAGTGTTAGGATAGACTTTTGGTTTTGCACTATGTTATTGCAGTGGTTGTCTAAGTCACATGTGGACAAGTCCTAAGTGCAGACGTGTAGAGGTGACAAGTCCCCATTATTTTGCTCTGACTCCAGAAAGAAATGAACACCTTCAATCTTTTAAATTGGACAGAAATGAGTGATGGAAAGTAGTTGCATACTTTTCATTTTAAGGGACCGGTGACAGAATGATCTTTTGCTCTGTTCCCTCAACTAAAATGCTCTGCAGCTGTATGAATAGGCAAGCAGCAGCTCTGGTTTTGCCTTGATTTTTGCAGTGAATGCGTGTTGTATTTAATCTGCTGGGCTGTTATAAGCAATCTCCCTGCAAGCAAGAAACTTGTGAGATTTCCAGGTTCCTAATCAGAGGAAAGGCTGGCCCAGCCAAATCGGAGTTGGGCTCCTGATTGCATCTTGACAGAAAAGGTTATTCATCCAGTGGAAAAAAAAAAAAGAGCTGCTGTTTTATTGAGTGTTCGGCATATATTAGCTGAGCAAATCTTGGCGCTCAGTACGTGTTATGGCTCTGCTTTTCTGAGCCTGTGAGCTGGGTTCACTTACGGCTGGCCTGACTCTCAGGAACGTTACCTACTTTCTGACTTCTCCCTCGTGGGGCCTGGGTGCTTCGGGAACCCTTTTCCTTCTTTCCATTTCATCAGCCCATTTATCACATGCTCTATCAGGTTGTTTGGGACTCTGGCCTCTCTACTATTTTCTGGCTGAAACCCTTTGGTTTGTATAAGGAACTGTCTGTCTGGGTGTCCATCTCTGACTTGCTGTGTTTGTATTCAGCTGATAGACCAGGAAGCAGGACAGACATCGGTGCTTCACAATTAACCCCCTCCTACCACTGCAGGGAGCTCTGGGTGGCTTTGGGAGACCAGAACTTACCATTCCTATAATGTAGGTAACCATGACTGAGGCTGGGACGTGCCCTTTCTGTGTTACTGCTCCAGCGATCAGCTTTAGTTTTTCCAGGAAAGAGAAGAAGCACCAAGAGATGTGGCACAACATACCAGAAAAATCTAACTCTTCCTCCCGACTTTGTTACAAGAGCCAGTTCAGCAAGAATCTGACATGCTGACCCTTCCTCTTCTCACTGGCACAAGTCTGGAAGCCTGTGTCTTCATGTACTTCTTACTGAAAAGGTCCCAGGGCAGACATTAGCACTTTAGAGTACCTTACCTACTTGCAGCAGATACAAGTCTACACCAGTTTGTTGCAATCGCCCATATTTTTAAAGGTGAGTGGTACCTATTCACCTTGTCGTAGCAACAGGGCTGAATTAAGTACCCTTTCAAAAATTATTGTTGCTATCAGGCTTTAGGGTACGGTGTGCATCCTCACTCCCTGCGTATAGCACTGGGCACAGGGATGACCCGTATACCACCATGGTCTGTCTCCCCACCCCAAGGAACACAGAGTTGCCAGTCTGGTAAAGCTTTGCTGAACCCAGGTGCTGGATGCAACCCGCTTTTTCAGAGCAAGGTGCAAAGGCTTGTCATGGGAGTATGTTGGATAATCCAGCCCATACTATGTCTCCTGTTTAGCCTGGAGAAGAGGAGGCTGAGGGGAGACCTCATCGCGCTCTACAACTACCTGAAAGGAGTTGGGGGTCGGTCTCTTCTCCCAAGTAACCAACGACAGGATGAGAGGAAATGGCCTCAAGTTGCGCCAAGGGAGGTTTAGACTGGACATTAGGAAAAACTTCTTCACTGAAAGAGTGGTCAGGCCTTGGAACAGGCTGCCCAGGGAAGTGGTGGAGTCACCATCCCTGGGGGTATTTAAAAGACATGTAGATGAGGCGCTTAGGGACATGGTTTACTGGGCATGGTGGTGTTGGGTTAATGGTTGGACTTGATGATCTTAGAGGTCTTTTCCAACCTTAATGATTCTATGATTCTATGCTAGCAGTTCCTTAAAACAGTGGCACTTACTATTCTTTTACCAACTCTATGTTGTTCTTAGTTTTGAGAGCCTTGGTGATTCTTCAATCTTAACACTCGGCTTTTCTGACAGGTCTGTAACCAGAGGCTTCTCTGCCCACCATTCCTTGGCAGCACCCCATGTACAGAGGGATATGCTAGTGTTTATGCCATGGCCTTGATGACTGGCCTTCTTGGTGCTGTTGGATTGCAAGAGACCACGAAGAAGAGGTAGGTATCTTATTGCATTTGCAGGACCAAAGATAAAGACTGCTAAAAAAGGTTGCTTTTATTTCCATGGGATTATTGGTCCGTTGCATATCTTCTGGCACTCGTATGCACAAGGCAGATAACCTCAATGCCTTTCTGCTGTACACTGGCTCTCCTCTTTGGTATGAAGCAGCTGGCATTTTGGTCTCAGACAATAGTTCAACAGATGGCTGCTTAAAAACAAAAACAACCCAAAACAGGAGACACTCTTATTTTCAAGGAGCCAAGGACATTGAAGGTGTGTGCTGAGGTTAACTTCCAGAACAAGGGCTGCAGGATCACAAAATCTCTTGGAGTCTGTGCTGTAGTTGAGGACAAATACGTGTTTCTGGAAAAATTAAAGGCAGGTAAAGGCTTATTAAAGGAATCTCCATCCTGGGAGATATTTAATGCTGCTGGACGCATCCCTGCACAATCTAATTTAACTTTGAAATTGTTCGTTTTGTATAGGGGGGTTGGACGAGAGACATCCAAAAGTCCCTTCCACCTACATTTTTCCATGGTTCTGCGCCTGATCCTGCTGATGGCCCATGCGGTCTGCTTTATGAGGAGTGAAAGGAAGAGAAAAAAGCATTATAAAACATGCAGAAATGCATCAATGCAAGCTCTGCCGGGGGAGCGGATGCTAGCTGCCTTTTCTCTCCTAGGTGAATTTATTTTACTGGGAAGACAACTGTTGTTGCTGTGAAGTTGCCAGATGGAACTGTACATAAACTTGAGGCAAGTGGGGATGTCAAGGGTAAATTTGGGGAGGTAGGGAGCCCGTGCTGGCAGCAGCCCCTGCCTCAGGGTACTGAGCAGGGCTTTGGGAGGGATGTGCTGGGGAGTTCCTTGTATTGCTTCTCTTTGAGAGCAGCTGTTTCAGGCTTACCTGGATTATGACCATAATGAGAGAGGGTTTCTTGTGGGCATACATCCCCAGGAGAGGTTGCACTTGATATCTGACCTTTGTTTTCATTTCGTGCCAGGGTGTTTCTAGGCCTTGAAATTTTGCTGTGCGCTCAAATGGACAGTTAAGTCAAGGAGGACAAGTGTAGGATTAGTTACCAGGGAGACAAGATGTGTGCAAGAGTTGCGCGCTCTCGTAGCTTTTGTGGGAGACAAACAAGCTTTGTGGGCCAAGAATAGGAGGACTAATGATGGGCATTTCCAGAGGGTTATGTGCCTTCAGAGCTCTCTGCAAATGTCAGCCAGTTCGTCTGCTGCCCTGCAAATGCTGCTTGCTGGGAAGGAGAAATCCTCCCCTCCCAAGTGAATGCTCCTCCCCGACTGCTTTTCAGCTCATTTTGCCAGTGAGACTGAAAAAAGGGCAGCCCTTATGTGTAGGGACTGTGGATTGCACAGAGATACAAGCCAGCAAGCTTGAAAGCATGGAGGGGCTGGTCTGACCTCCCCAAGGATGGGGACCCTCCTGAGTTCAGGGCAGGGCGGGACCAGTGCGTCCAATGATGCAGAAAAGCTTTCTGAGCCGTGGAGAGGAGCGAAGCGAAGCCCGGGGAGTGAAGCTACCATTATAGACTCAAATGTCCTGTCCGAAGGGAGGCTTGCTATGGAATCTGCTGCCTCTGCCTGGGGAGGGAGGGCTTGCAAACCAGTGGAGGAGGGAGCTGTGCTCTGTAAGCAGCTGGAGCCTTCCAGAGTCAGCCTGCAAAGCTGTCCCTGCTTTTGCTTGTGGAGAAGTAGTGTTATTCACAGGCTGGCTTCCTGACCAGTCTCATGGCTGGGCTAATTGCCCAGATCTGCTCCATAAGGAGATTCATCAGCTCCTGTTGCAGCTCAGCTATTCCTTTTGAAGGTTTGATGTAGCTAGCTTGGTTAAGCCCAGATGTATCTTTAATGAGATATCATTTATAAAAGGAGTTCTCGGTGCAGGTGAGACCAGCCAGGAAAAAAAACTAGTTTCCAAGCAGGTTTGGAAACCTCTGTCTTCTAGTCATAGGAAAATTAAACCAAAGCCATCTTTCTGCGTTTAGCCCAGCAAGTTATTGTGAACCTGGCTGGGAGAAATTAGCATCCAGTTCCTAATTAAAAAGGTGGGAGCAGCAGCCAGGGAGGGTTAAAAGAAGGTATCTGCCTTGAGGCTGTGCTAAAGAGAAACTGTTGATATTTGTTTCTCAGAAGTTCAGCTGATGGATGCCTCTAGAAGGTCGTGGTGCTCGGGCATAATTTTACTTGTCCAGTTCTGTTTTTCTTTAGAGATAGAGGATGCTGAGGGCTGAAGGCACCAGCTGGGTGCTTAGTGCCCTTCCATTTCCCTCCTCAAGGTTTTTAGGTGGGTGACCAAGGCAGGAGGCAGGCAGCTGTAACCTGACTGCAGATGTGCTGGGCATCTAACCCCCCAGCAAACGTGGAGTATGACACCTTGCGTCTTCTACGGGACAAGACCCTGCCTGTAGGCAGTTGCTGGAAAACAGCTGATGCATGATAAACTTATACCTTAATTTTCCTGTGCAGTATCATCTGCATCGCAGTTCTATCCACAAAGCTGAGAGGCTTTTTTTCTCTGCCTTTCAGGACTGCTGCAGGTGCATGTTTTAAAACTATGTTGATCTAGCCAGCATGTTGTAAGGGTATGGATAAGATAAGGTTTGACAGTAACACTTTTTGTTCCCATCAAGTTAGACTGATAAAAGATACCATTTTCTACTAAGAAAGCTTATTCTGTATGTTGCTAAAAACACTGGGCTGCTCATTAAAGAGGGGCTAATTACAGAGAGAGGCTAGATAAGCCTCTTCATAGTATTCACAGCACTGTGGTGAATACAAGTTGTTTGCTAGCCCTTGTGACTTCGCTGTTTCCCAAATGAGTATTGCTGGACTTGCCTCGCAGGTAGGAAAGTTGAGTCCCTGTGAGATCAAACACCTTGCCTGGTCCCTGGCAGAGCTGTAATTACATGAATGCAAATTTGTGACCTTCAGTGTCGTCCTTGGTCCATCTTATATGCTGCCTCTGGCATGGGAGGGATTTTTTTCTACCTGTAGGAAAGAGGAAAAGGTTTGGGGTTGGTTAAGGAAATGGGGAAGGTTTCTTCTCTGTGGCTGGTTGCCCTGGGAGTCCCCGTGCTGCTTTGTAAGGGAAGGTTGCAGGGCTGTCTCTGTGGTGGAGCCCAGGGGCGATGGTCTGGGGACAGGAATGAAGCAAACACCTTGAAAGGAAGGGTGGTGGATATATGTACCTTCCCTTGTGCTCTTGCTTGTAGGACATCACCTGGGTCTGCTGAGGCTTCCTTGAATACCTGAGCTACAGGCTGTGATATAGGAGTGTGAGATTCCTGCAGGCCCTGCTGGGGATCCCAGCTTGCGTACTGGGACTTTGCTCCTGGGTTTGCTGGTGCCTGGAGGCAGAGGCATGCTGGAAAGGCTTCGGACATCGAGGCTGTTTCAGCCAGCACACCACTCCTCACTGTTTGCAGGGACAGGAGGGTCCCCGGACATGCACAGTCCTCATACATCGTCTTTCCTGATTGCAGATTAATTTCTTCCTGACAAAAGGAGCTCTTATTTACCAAGATTTCATCTGTTCCTGCTGTTTATTGCCCACCTGAAATCCTGCTGGCCTTGTTGTCCTTCCAAGAGCAGCCAGTTGTGCTCCCACTGCAGTGGGGAGAGGGACGGGGTCAGTGGTTGGCAGCTGACAGCTTCTTTTTATGTTTCCATCTGCTCCCTCTCTTCCCTTTTAATGAGATCAGGTGCCAGAGCGCACTGGGAAGACTTTTCAATGTGAGAGGAAGTCACAAATGGGGTACTCAGGTCCTTGCTTTCATCTTTGGCAGAGAGAGGCTGCTCAAATCAAACCTGCACCCTCTTGAGCTGCTCCTATAACAGACCCAGTGATGGGAAACCAAAACTCTGCAGTGAGGCTGACGGCTCCGGATCGGGTGGGTCTGTCCTGCAGCTCTCAGCCTTGCAACCCAGAGATGCTTGTGCTGATGCTCGCAGAGGTGCAAACCTGGCTGTTCCTGGACCCACTGGGGTGCCTATCTTAATTTTTTTAATCCTCGTTTTTGTTTTTTTTAATGTGGTTACTGTCTTGTCTTCTAAAATCCCAACTGTTTTAAATGATATCACTGGCTTGACAGGTTCATCCTTTCAGGCCTTTGGTGCTCCCTACACAGACCTATCACCTTTTCTAGAGATCAACCACTCTAATTTCATGAGTGGCCCCACTCCTGCTTTGTGTTTTCCCCTCTGCTTTTGAGGCCATGTGTTTATTACAAAGCTGGTCTTTCATGGGTGGGAATGTTTCTCTCAAGGAGAATCTGCAGATGTTTGGGGCTGTTTCTGTTGTTGGCTCTTTGATTTCATGGTGGTTCTTGGGACATGCGAAGGATGGGAAGAGGTGCAAAGGAAGAACCTGAGGAGCTTGTTTTCAGTTCAGCCTGGACAATCTCTATGTGGAAAATGAAAATCTGCCCCTCTGCTCCCACTGCCAAAATGTGATGTGCTTGGAGTGAGCATGGAGACCTCAATCACAGAAAAGCTGTAGAGTCTGACAGTACCTCCACAGCAGAGAGCAGAGGCTCTTTTTAGGGATGCACTAGGTGCCCTGTTTAAGAATCAGAGAGCCCTGGCTCAGATTCTACCCCAGGATGGCCCCTCCATGGCTGTTCTTTAACAAAAACTCCCAGTCTTTTTGGCAAAAGACTTTTGGATACAAATGCAGTCAAATATTTGACTAAGCAAAAGGTAATCCAGTAGTCCCTTCTTAAGCAAACCAGCAGTTGCTTTGGGATTTTGCTTGAGTTCAGACTCAGCAATTGTGGCTGTTGCGTGATTGTATTGGGCTTGTGAAGGCAACTGCCCAGAGCGGGTAAAGCCATGTTCAGCTTTGATTTTTTTTTTTTTTTCCTTTCCCCCCCCCTTGGTGCCTGCTTCAGTTTGTAACTTCCTTGCACAGCAGAGCTGGTGCCTGCAAACTGCCCCAGCACTGCTTAGTGCAGCCCGTGTGCTGCAGGGAGCCGCGCCAGCTGGCCGGGCAGCGGCGAGGAGACCAGCTCCTCCCTTCGGAGCTTCACAAGCGATAAATAAAACAAGCTACTA
The DNA here is from genome assembly GCF_000690835.1 of Fulmarus glacialis. Taxonomy (NCBI): domain Eukaryota; kingdom Metazoa; phylum Chordata; class Aves; order Procellariiformes; family Procellariidae; genus Fulmarus; species Fulmarus glacialis. The sequence goes on from NW_009213589.1 coordinate 11,198, forward strand.
CTTTCACAGCACTGCTTCTGAACACCCTATGGTGCTTTGTAGCTGCTGTGATTGTGCCGGGTGCTCCTATGGGCTCGGGTTGAAACGCGTGTCATGGGCTGGGTTTGTCCCTTCCATGTGTCCCACTTACCACTGTTGTGTTTTCTAATCTTTCTCTCCCTTTGCTTCAAATCACAGAACCAGATGTTGGTGTTTGAAAGTGCCCTGCAGGAGATGTACTAGACCTGCTGGGGCTGTGGATGACCGACTTGCTGTGAAGCCAGGAGCCAAGGAGACCAGTCCTACCGCAAATGGAGCTGCCAAGTGATGCCAGAAACTGCAAATGCCGAGCAAGCCATTTTTGGGCTAGGTTAAGCACATGAGGATAACTTTTTTTTTCTTGGTCTGGAGAAGTTGGAGGGAAAGACTACTTGTGGCATTTATTGTGACCGTGGGAGAATCTTGCCATGGGTGCGCAGGTATTGCCGTGGTTTTAAATGCACGTGATGCCAAGTAATAGAGAGCTGCTATGTGCTTAGGCTCTAAAGGAGGTCCTGTATCTTAGGTGGAGGAGAAGAGGGCCTGGTACTCCCCAACCTGTGGTGCTTCATGGCACTGGGTGGGATGGAGAATGCCCTGGCAGGACCCCGCCAGCTGAGGAGAAGAGCTGGGTCTGAGGGAGGAGAGACTGAGCCCTGCTCTGCCTCTGTGACCGTGAAAGACCACTAAGCCCTGGTCCTAAGGTATGGTGGTACTGCAGCACATTTCTGCCCTCAATATCATGGGGACTTAAATGGTTTTTTTGCTGCCAGAGGAAACATGAGGCCTAGACTAAGGATTAAGGTACTGTCAGCCGCAGGAACAACTATCAAACCAGCCTGTAACTGCGTAGGTGATCAGTGACCTTGACATCTGTTCACTTTCTTGTTTAGGCTGAGATGCTATGGCAGTACCTTGCTGAGTCAGGCCTGAACCTCCATCCGAAATCTACCCCTCTTCCTGTGGCATTGTCTCCTGGCAATCACAGCCTCAGTTACTGCCTTGCCAAAAACAGCTGGATTAAATTGTTTCATAGTATTAAGGAAAAAGAAAACCTAGGAGGCATTTCACTTGTTGGGGCCAAGGACTTTATTTTAAAAAGCAGTGGGGAAGAAACAATTTACTCTTTTCGGATTTCATGGCTGCACAGCTAATGTCAAGGTCTCCGAAATGTAGGTATTTGAAATACTGTCTTGATTTAGAAAAGGAGTAGAGAAGCAATTCAGGGTTTGGAATTGAGATGTAAAATAAGCAAAAAGTGAGGAAACAAAATTGATTCCCAACATGAGAATAAAAAGGGAGAAAGTTTTTTATTATTATTTAACACAACCAGGGCTGTGCGTTGAGGTCTGTGCTACCAAAAAAATCAATGTTCTCCCCTGCAATGTGGGATTGCATTGCTCAGAGGAAGGCAGGGGAAACATGGCTAAAAGGAGCCAACTTTATTTTCCTTCTTTCTCAGAAGAAAACAATGAATGCTGCTTGGATTAAAGAGGATTATGAGCTGCATGTTTGGGACTTCATGATTGGGACTTCATGAAGTTGCAGTTGGGTAAGTGACCTCACTGCAGTTATTCGGTAGGAAGTGTTTTGATAGCATCTAAAATGATTTGAGTGTTGCAATCAGTCCTTTCTTTAACTGAGTGCTGGAGTTCTTCCTTCATGGGTTAAAATGGGGGTAGTGAATGCTCCCATCTGATCGTGTAAGCTCTCTGTGCCAGCACTTCCCTCCTCTCCCTGGATCCTCATTGCAGCCCTTGTTTTTGCCTTTTCTGTGGCTCTGTCCTCTGCAAAACACCAAATGTGTCCAGTTATTCTGTGCGTTCGATCTGGTGAGTGCAGCAATGATGACAGGAGAGAGATGTTTCTGATGTGCCTGTTTCAGACCCCCCAGGGGCTCTGGTTTTGGTGTTCAGAAGCTAGACAGTGCCTGTGCTGTCAGGTCTCATCTCAGAGCCTGCAGCAGTGCTTTTTGGGGCTGCTGGCCGATAGTGCTCTGGGTCTTTCTAGCACTGCAGCAAAGGAGAGGTTAATAATGCAAGATGCCTGCCTGTTGCCCTTGGCTGTTTGTTTCTGCAGGCGGATGAGAGCTATGTAAACAGCATTTCCCAGGGGGAAAGGATTTTCAGCCCTGTAGAGCAGCTCACTGCATGGACTAACAGTTATCTGTGCCTCTAAAGAGAGCGGAGCCAACAGCCAGGTTTGGTCGGACGCAGCTAGGATGGAGAAGGGTGGCTTGTCTGAAGTGCTGAGGTGGCTGGCTTGCTTCTGCGCTGGGCTGTGTGCAAGTGTGATCCCCTCTCCGCTTCCTTGGGACTAGCTGCAGTCTGCGCTGCTTGAAATGGGTCCTTCTTTGAGTCAGAAATGCAGGCAGCCAACTGAGAGCCAAGTGTGAATTGGGAATGATGGCTCCAAGCTGAACTTAATGGTGACAATTGGATATTGTGAAAGAAAACAGGTGAGCTCATGGGGCAGAGAGGGTGTTGGCAAAGGAAGAGGGGCTTATTGGTCCCTGTGGGAGCAGAGATGTTCAACCCCAGGAGTGGAGAAGGGGCACTGATGTAAACCCTCTGAGCGCATGGTCCTGAGCATCCGTGGTGGTGTGCATTTCAGCTTCTGGGCTCTCTTTTTGAACGTGTGGGTCTCCCCTGGGGGAGATGGCTGATGCTTCATTTTGTGGCTTAGCTTGCAAGCCTTCTTTGAACTGATAAGCCTTGTCCTGAAGAAGCCTGGAAGAGACTTGGTCTTCCCTCCACTTCCCTGTCTCAGCTACACCTGTGTGTCTAGGCAGCAAGCTCTGCGATGGGGATGGTCTGTCTTAGGACTTTTCCATCTCCAAGCACGGTGAAGCCCAGGACTGGGTCAGAAAGTGGTGGCTGCGGTCTTCTACATCCTGCAGGGCGTCCTGAATCGTGTGTGTAGGCTTGCAAAATATGTACACCCATATTGATTTTAATTTCAGGTCCGTTGCTGTTCAAAAATGGCAGCTTGGCAGGGTTGCCTGCTGTCTGTAGCCATCAAGAGCCATGGTTATGGTGAAGAAGCTACGGGACAAGTGGGCTGTGGCCTCCCTCTGCTCAGCTGCCAGCAGTGGAGGGAGTCTGGCTGATAGTGTACACCTGCAGTGACATCTCCCCATTGTGCTCTCTGGGAATGCAGTGGATTCTTGTTCCTCAAAGTCCCTGTTAGCTAGAAAAAGTAATAATCTGCAGCGCTCACCTTCCCTGCCATCAGAAATTAAGCAGCTTTGGCAGAATGCGAGTGTTTTGCAAAATGCCGGAACCCCCCAAGGGCTTTGTGTGCAAAAACCGAGAGAATCAAATAAAGCTGCAGAGAGCACCGGTCCCCTTTCACCGGGCTGCATCAGCTATTCCCTGCTGCCTGCCGGGATTTTGTCTGGGTGTTTAAGGCCCTGGCGAGGGGAGTTTGCCTCCCTCCGGGCTGGGAGCAGGTTTTGCAAGGGTTACCCGGACTCTCCCTCTAGCAATGGGCACTGCGGGGAGGCTGAAGAGCCTGTCTGAGCCAGGGGTAGAGCTGGGGCCCTCTGGGTGCTGTGCTTCTCTAGCCTGGGTGGCTGAAACTAGCTCCTGCAGACTGTCTTGGTCTGCTCTTACCAAGCGGTGACCTCTCCAGTCCTGTACTTTGGCATTTCCACAGTGATAAACCATATTGCTGTGTGTACTGGTGTAGTTGCCCTCTGGTTGATGGGCTTGGGTGTGTCCAGCCCAGGGTCTGGCAATAGCGGGTGGAGATTTGCCTGGAGTTGAAATAAGGGAGCTGGGATGTGGGAAGAGGAACCAAGGAGAAAAAGGCTTTGGAGTCAAGGCACGTGCATAAAAAAAATTTCAGCATGTTTCTCCCTGTCCAGCATGTTTGAGCTCCCCTGTCCCAGGCTTCTCTTGTACTGTGAGCTCTGCTTTACTTCAGATTGAGCCTGTCTAGGAAAAAAAAAACCTGCCTAAACTTTGTGCAACATCTATAATATCCTGATGGGTCTTAATCTATATGAGAAAATACAGTGAAATAACCAGGCTATGGTATCTTTATCGCAATGTCCACCTGGTAAAATGGGGGTGAATTTTGCTGATCTGAGGCTGACGAACGAAGGCAGTGGCTGGGGACAACTGCAGGTCATATCTTGCCCTGCTTACCAGGCCTCAGAGCCCTGTGTTTCCCTCTGCCAGCGAATGACTTGCTCATCTCTCTAGCAGCGTAGGGAACATAAGGAAAAAATAAATTGGCTCATAGGTAACATATAACTCTGAGGTGAAAGTACGGTGGAAAGAGGATGATGAGCACAGGTTGTGCTCATGCTGAAGATGCCAGCGGGCGATGTGCTGCACACCAGGGGTGACTTTTTATTGCATGCGTTTGTATTTTTTTTGCTCAGTCCTTGGAAGAGACTATGTAGAGAATCAGACATTCCACTTGTGCCTTTCCTGTGGCACAGGGTGAGCCTTGCCTGAAGGCTTGCTGTTATCCAGGAGCACAATGAATGTGCTCCCGGGTGAAGTGCATTGATGACTGTGCGTCTTCTCATGTCTAGTTATTTAGGCAGGAGCCTTTTTCTTTGAGAGGAAGTGTGGGGAAGATGGGTAGATGACATGTTCTTTTTAGAGAATTATTTCACAATTTGCAATCCTGTGGCATTTGTCCAAGGCTCAGAGTTTGAGGTGTCCTGGACAGATTCTTAATGAAATACCAGTGAAACTCACTATGAAGCAGGAATTATCCAGATATCTGATTTGGAAGTGCTCTTGTTTGCCATCTTATGCAACTTCAGTTTTCCACTGTAGTCTTGTCAGCCAACCAGTTCTCTTTTTCTTAGTTGCAGAAGCATCTCTGGCCTTGAAATGAACACGAGGAATTTGAGCAAAACTCAGCAAGCACTGACCTCCCTTTAGCCCTGTGTCAGACCCTGTGCAAGAGCACTGGGCAGAGGCACTCAGATGACATGCATCTGTTCGAATGGACCACCAGTGTGCCCAGTGATGGAGCTCAGCACCCATCTGGAGCTCCTCAGTGAGGCAGCAAGGGGAAGCCTGGGTTCAGGAAAGAGTTTAGAGCTGTGTGTGTTAGGCTGTGCTTATCGGGGTTTACTTATTACAGTGCTTCCCCGAGAATGACACGGTTGGCTGTGCTGGTTTGTGCATCGGTGTCAGCCACAGGCAGACTGGGATGTGCGAGATGGCAGCAAAGCAGGTGAGCTGGTTGAACTGGGGTCCAAGTTATCACAGAGTGAGCAGGAGAGAAGAGCACATAGTCCCTTTTGAGGGCGGTGTGGGTTGTGTGTGACTTGATTTTATTGACATACTGGGTGTTTCCAGGTGGTGTGTGGCTCTTTCATGATCAGTCCTGCAGGCTAGCTCGCTTTCTTAGACCTGGGAGAAACACTTTGGATTCCGCCATGAATTTCTCTAATCGCTGCTCTGTTTCAGGATAACACACGCAGGGATGTGGCTGTGCTGAAGCTGGGAGGGTGTGTTGGAGGCAATTTCACCACATGCTTGCCGTGGTCTCGTATGTTTTTTCTGAGCTGCCGTTGCTGCTTTGGGATAAGGCACTGCTAGCCAGGAATCTCCAGTGTCCGTGACCCAACATGTGAGGCAAGCGCAGATGGCTTCTGTTATCCTGGGGTAGGAGCTCCCTGCTGAAGCTGTGTGAGCTTTTGAAGCAGTTTGGCAAGCCTGGGCTCTCGTGATGCTTTCTGGGTCTCCGGCAGACTCTGCGCCGGAGCAGGGGGACCGCAGGCAGCCGC
>NW_009213589.1:17089-17411 GCF_000690835.1 Fulmarus glacialis
AGGGCTGGCCGGGAGGCCGTGTTGCTTCCGGAACGAGGGCAACAGCCCGGCTGGCAGCGGGGATCCGGTGTGTGAGTGTGTCCCTCGGAGTGGGAGAGGTGGGGGAATGCTGGTGAGCACCCCCGTGCTGGGGTGGTGGTGGCTGCGTCCCATCCCCTGCCAAAATACGAAGGGTGGCTTTCGGTGCCGGTGTGCCCGGGCTGCTCAGCCTCGGGAAGGGGGGGGCTTGGGAGCGGGGCTGAGCAGAGCACCCGGGCTGCGGGGGAGCTCGGGGGCGGGGGGCAGGGGCGAGGGGCCGGGGGAAGGGGCGGGGGGCAGGGGG
>NW_009213589.1:17574-27885 GCF_000690835.1 Fulmarus glacialis
GTCGGGCAGGGTGACCTCGGTCCTGCCAAACGTCTCCTGGCGGTAGGTTGTGCTCACCCTCCTGAAGGATCCATTTCCCTGCAAGGAAGCTGCTTTTTTTTGGGGAGGATTTTAGGGGTGAGGGTTGCCTGTGGAGCAAAGGGGGGGCTCTCGTGCTGGGCAAGAGGAACCTGGAGGCTGCAGCCCTTCCTCTGTGTCGGGGACTGGGAGTTGGAGCCCCTTCTCCCCCTGCCCCGGAGCTGGACAGGGAGCAAGCTTTGCTCCCCGAAACTTCCTAAACTTCTTCCTTTCTCCCCGTGGGATGCAGATGTGACTGCATCCAGGCTGTGGGTTAAACGTGGAGGGGACAGAGGCCGCCTGCCTCGCCGCTGCTGGTCTTGCCTTCCTTGTCTTGCACGTGGGCTTTTGGATGTTTTGGCCTTAAATCTTTGTGTTGCCCAGTCTGTGAATGAGGGATGAGACTGATTATTCTTGCTCTGTCTATAAAATGCTGTGAACGCTTGTGATGAAAAATCATAGAATCATAGAATCATTAAGGTTGGAAAAGACCTCTAAGATCATCGAGTCCAACCATTTACCCAACCCCACCATGCCCACTAAAATTAACTCTTATTTTATTGACCCATAGTCAGGTACCTCAATGTGCCACCTCATACCCTTTATCAGCCATAGTCAGTGAGTGTTCCACGAGACAGTTTTATTTTTGCAAGGCCCTGATACAGCAATCGAGTCAAACGTAGTCACAGAGAATCAAATAGAAACATATGGATTACAGCTCGTTTTGTCAAAGTTGTTAAACTTCCAGGAATTTATACCAGAAATAAAAATATGGGGCTGGCATTCCAATAACATGGTCTGTGTCAATTGTCATTTCCAGCCGGTACATCATTAGACGTGCCAGGCTTGCTAGAAAATCTGAAGATAAATACATTTGTAAGGCTGATGAAAACAGCAGATACTGCAATTGTTTCGTATACAACTTCTTTTAAAATCCATGTGAGCTTTGTAAGCACAGTTTCCAGCCTACTACAGGGGCACGATCACCTCCCTACTCCTGCTGGCCACACTAGTTCTGACACAGGCCAGGCAACAGATGGCCTAGGTAAAAGTGACTGCAAAGCTAATTCACCCTAACTATCTTTTCCTTGCATTTTAAATCTACAAGTGATTTTCTGAGAAGAAGCCATTCCTGTATACATCTAGGGAAAATACAAAGGCTAGCCTACTCCAGCAGGGTGCGGATTGCTCATAACAGGTTGTCAAGCCTTGCCTCTTGGCTGAAGGTTGGGAAATAACTCTGAAGCCAAAGCCTGCTCTGTAACACCTCGGGGTTACAGCCAGTGCTGTAGTATTTTAGTAATCCAGTAAATATGGAATATTTACTGTTCTGGCAGTCAGTAGTGTGTGCGTGTGCTGGATAATTGGGTACGAGGCTGGAGCCAGCCAAGGTGAGGTTGGGGGGTGGTATTCCTGCCTCTGCTTTTCGTTGTTTACCTGTCTCCACTTTGTTATCTGGGAATTCAATTTAATGTTTATGTTATTCCAGAGATTGAAACTCCTTTGTGAGAACTGGGCATGAATACACATAACTATTTCACTGAGAAGGTTTTGAAGATTGAGATTAAAACAGCGTGGCTTGGATTGAGGTTCGTAGGAACATTTCGGACAACTCGGTTGATGCCTGCCCTCTCAGGGTCCTGGCTGGTGAAGGCAGCTGGTCAGGATGTGAACATCGTGCAGCCTGCGCTCTGCACTGCGGATTGACGCTGCCGAAGCTAAGAGATGGTTCAGAAAGGGAGAGAGGCTGGTTCTTAGGGATGCTGGCGGTGCCCCTTGTTCCAGCTTGGGCGTGCAGTTAAATGGTAGATTAACACATCATTGCACGTCAGCGGAGCAGAGGTTCACATGCTTTAAGCCCCCAGGGAGTACAGAATTGTTTGTTTCATCTTAGCTCTCCTTTGCAGGCTAGTGTAAGTGGCGTGTTCAAGCATTTGCTCTGGAGTAAGATACCACGTGTGGAAACAATCTGATATCCGTAGGAGTCTTCCTGTAATGTCCATGAACTTTGGATGAGGTCTTGACGGTAGCTACCAAAGTGTGGTACTGCTTCACTAACCTGCTGCTCTGGATTCACCAGCAGAGTCAGCTCTGACCCCGCGTATGGCCGCTTGCTCCCGACCTGGGGAATCCATTAATAGTCCTTTGGTTTCTGCTTTTCCACTCCACAGTTACTAACTGCATGGAAGCTCTGATGCATTGCGAACCAAAATGAAATGTGGTCCAGATGCCAGAAAAAGAGTAAATAGAAAGGGAGAGTTGATGCAAGTTGCAAAGCCAGGAGAGCAGAGATTGGATGCTGGGAGAGGCAGTTGGGAAAGGGAAAACAGTACTGTAAGTACTTAAGGCAGGAGGCACAGTTGTAAATTATAGCATGTGGAGCTGTGGAATCTCCAGCAGACCCTTGGGAGGGAGCTTGGTCCACCTCACTGTCAGCTGAGAGTTGAAGTTTATTAAAAGAAGTAACAGGAAGGTATAACACTAGGCTCCTATTAATTATCTCGGCTGTGGTAGGGGTTTTGTAATAAATTGCAGGATGACAGTACTGAAGTGATAAAATATAGAGGGACTGGAATATAAGGGTGACAGGTGAGGCTTCCTGGGTAGCAAGACTTGATTTAGAAAGCACTCAGCCACTTAGCAGTGGGCTGGAGGGGCAAGAGGTTAGTCCTGGAAATTCTGCTTCTCCTTTCCTGGCTTCCTTGAGATGCTGTTTATATGGTAATTATAGCTAAGCAGGTGATTTCTAGGCAAGAAATGTGATCTTGCTACTTAAGCCTGAACAGGGCAAGATGATTTAGCTGAACAAAATTGTTCAATAGCATCCTGATTCTCACTTTTAACAGATCTGCTGTCTTCTCTTCCAGCAAAGTGTAACAGAAAGGCAAATTAACCAATTACTCTAGAGAGAGGTGGTTTATCTTTTGCGGAAGGAAGAAGAAAGAGGATTTATTGTGTATACTGAAGGAAAATTCAGCCACCAGCCTGTGCCCCTACAAGAAAAGCTGGGTATTGTGTACCGCAGTGCAGAGTGTGCCAATATATCCCCAGCCTTTAAGTTTGGAGGGCGATGGGCTGGTATCAGACCAGCTCAGAGGTTGGTGCTGCTGCTTCAGCACAAGTGACGTGGCGTCCCTTGAAATGAGAGCACTGGCACATGGCATAGTGACAGCCACAGGGTCTGTATAAACATGAAGCTGTGCCTTTACATAAAACTTCCCTTTTTTTCCTTAATGTCCATTAAGAAATTTGCTGTTTATTCTTAATTTCCTGTCTTTTCCAGCACAGTATCATCAGAGAGCTGTTCGGTTTTATTTTATAGAGGGAGGTTGTTGGACATACGCACAAAGGGATTCGGATGCTTTAGGGCCGTATCTAAGTGTTCACATCAACTTTTTCCTCAGTGCGGCTTTTGCCAAGCTCATGGGCCCTGAAGGGCCCCTCTGTGCCTGTATTTGTGCTGTTGAACCTTCCGAATTTTCCAGGTCCTGGCACGACTGAGCTTGTGTGAAGCCCTGCCTTGTGCCTACAGATACTTTGGCCGCATGACCCTAGCCTGTATCATGAGCCAGGTAGTGTTCAGAGGTTAATATTGCTGCCCTAAAGAAGGAGGTGAAGGTGCTTCTCTTTACTCCTAATGTAGCTCATGGCCAAAAATACTCACCTGGGAGCAGAGTGATCCTGTGCAGACCATTTTCTGCCTAGCCTGAAGCAAGGAGTCTGTAGTAGCTGTAAGCCCACATCATAAAACAAATCTTTTTCCTTCACTTTGAAGATGATCCTGGTCTCTGATATTTTTTTCCTCTGGAGACTGCTTATGTGTTGCATGTTAAATAGTTGTTAGTTAGAAGATTTTGTTATCCAGGAAGCAGAGCCCCCCAGCCAAGACTTTTCCTTAGCTCTCAAGCATCCTAGCTGCTAGCTTGCAGATCAGGCTTTTTCTCACTTGATTTCTCCACACAGCAGTGCTAGGAGATGTGGAAGTGACCTTGTCTGGCCTGACAAGCAGGACTAAGGAATGGCTTTGGCCCCCTCCATCTATCTGGGAGGGCAGGAATGTTTGGGCTGGAAAAATAAGTGGTGAGTTCAACAGAGCAGGGTTCTTGAGGTTGGTGAGAGCAGATCGAGGTGCCAGCATCAGGTTTGGCATTGGGGTGCTGAGGTGCTTGCAAGCTGTGTATGGGTTTTGTGTCACTTCTACAATGCAGTGCTGTGAAGATACTTCGTGGCCAGCAGTTTCCCTTGCTGAGCACCTGAGGCTTCTCCGGCAAGTCCTCTGAGCATGAAACCTGGCTCCAGGTGTGGTATTTGCCTGCAGCAGGCAGGAGTCACTTCTGTGCTGAGCAGGTGAGGCTCTAACATTGCTTGTAAAGTGCTGGAGCTGTTGGGAAGGAGCACAAGGTGGCAGCCCTGTGAGTGCACCTCAGACCAAGTGTGAGAGACTTGATGTGTCTTGCCTTGACATCTGTCTCCAAGTTCTGCTTTTGGAGGTGGGAAGTGTCACTCACCATCCAGTTTCCTTTCCTTATAGCACTTCTGTCTTTGTGCCTTGAGCACACAAGGGTGTCACATCTGAGGTTTCTTTGCCTGAGCTCTCCAATTTCCACTCAGATTTGTGGCTAGACACCATGTGGGAGATGTTTTGGCGCGAGTTTCCACTGGCTGGAGACCCAGTTATTTTTCAGGGCTCAGATCCTTCCTGACTGGATTGTAAACCCCCAAATAATGAATGTTGGTTTTCACGCTGAGGGTTCCTTGTTCCCTGCCAAGCAGATGTGATGATTTGGTTCGCCTGTGCCAGAGAGTCTCAGGAGAAGCTTTTGTTTATAGCATATGTTGTGCTGAAAATGCGTGAAGCTCCCGGGCAGCTGAGATGCTCTTGTAAGTTGGGTGTCCTTGGCTGGTGTGTGCGTATATGTGTGCGTGGTTAATTGGAACAAGCTCATCAAATGGGTATTCACCAGGTGCAACAACAGAGGCATTGTCGGAGCTGCGGCAACATGGTGATTCGCCTGCATTGATGTGACTGGGGTCCTCCCTGGGCGAGCAAAATAGAAATTAAATTCTTGCTTTGGAAGTCAGTGTGGAAACTTCTTCTTTACTCCTTAAACAAAGAAATGATTACCTTGTCTGCAGTGTCTAAATAAATTTATCTGAAGCTTGTGGAACATTAACAAATGCTACTCTAAGGCATACTTTCTAATACTGCTGCAATCATTCATTGTGGAGTGAGGTGTTTAAGAAATATATGGCTGCAGTGATTTTCAAGGCTGTAACTTTATCAAAGCATTTCAGTGGCATTGTAAAACCACCCGAGTAGAGACCAAGTTGACCAATTATGATACTGAGGAGGTTCAAGGCAGAAAGCATAGTTTCCACTCCAGCCTAGAGCTGAAGAAATCCCAAAGCCACAAATGCTTGAACACGCATCTGTTCCCTTGGTGTGGAACTGGTTAAGGTGGTAAACCCCCGCTCTTTACTGGGTTAGTGGACCTTTTCCTTACTACTTACAGGATGACATGCTGCTGTTCCGAGAAGCTTCTCTGCATAGCACCCGGAGCCTGCACAGTATCTCCCCACCTTAGAGCAGGAGGAGCTCAGCAGCAGAGGAAGGAGCAGACTTTAGCTAATGTCAAGCTCTGAACTCTCCTTCCTTGAGGTCCTGGTAAAATCCTCCTGCTCTGCCTGGCAAGGCTGTGACAGTTGAGGAGAGGAGATGCTGGGCAGCCCAATTTCCAAGTACTGTCAGTTGCCCTCCAGGTTCCACTGGGCTCTCAGAAGCCACCAGCCCAGTGACAGTTATTGCTGCGCTGGTGGGAGCATGGTCACACCAACGGTTCCCTGGCCGGCTCCTGTCCCTCCAGGCTGTCCACAGCCACCAAATAGCCCACAGTGATTCAGAAAGCAAGACTGGGCACTACACAAAGCAAATCCTCCCAGAGAAGCATGAATGATCTGTCCTAAGGTAGTGTCTGGCCACAGGGCAGGAAGGAGACAGTATCTTTGGCAGGAGGGCCGACAGCAGAGATGCAGCAGCTATGTGATACTCAGCAGGATTTAACTATATACCTGGTTTAAGAGCAAGTCTGGGGAGGTAGAAGGGTTTTCAGTGGGTTCTAAAATTGCTGTGCAACTTGCAGTGATGGTGAAGACTTCTAGCTTAGCTGTAGATACTGGAGTAAAGGGAGCCTTGGGGAGGAGGCTGAAGCTTGGATGTCCTTGATGATCTTCAGCTTGGCACCCTGCTCTGATACATCTTGGTTTCCTGAGACAAGTCAGGAGTTTCGACCCCAGCCCTGGGTATATTTCTTCATTGCTTGTCTAGGTTGTCTTAGCTGTTGTGTCCTGGCACAGCTGGTTCCTCTGCCCTGGTTCAGGGCATTCGTGCTCTGAACGTAAAGCTGAGATGCCAGAGCTGTCCGTGCCTTGAGCCTGGAGCAGAGGGGGAATTGCAATCCTTCCTTATGCTTCTGGGGTGGGGAGAGGGCTGTCTGAGGTGGGGAAGATAGACATCTCCCTCCACCAGACAGTGGGCTGGAAGGGTGCTGTGTTGTGGTTGCTGTTTTGTCCTGCCTCTGCAGGAGGATGTGGCTGACTTCTTAGTTCTGATCCTTTCCGCCTAATCTGGGAGGCTGATCCCTGCAGGCTCTGGGGAAGTGGGGCCGTGGGGCGGTGAAGGTGCCGCACTGCGGGGCTGGAGGGTGGGGGAAGCTGTAAGAGTGGGATGGGGGGGTGGAGGTTGGAAGCCCCCTAGAAATAAGTGTTGTGGGCGTGATGAACAGGATTAGTTTCAAGTGAAGTGAAATTACAGGTGGAAAATTGGAACAAATAATCCAGTTATTCTCAAGACTCAACAATAAAACATTGAAATCCAGATTAATGTTGTTTCGTCCCCGTTAGATTTCTCTTGAAGAATAGCTATTTCCAGCTTTAAGTCCTAGCTCTTGCTGCAGCGTGTCCTCCTGTCCGTAGGACAGCGCTGTGCTCATGTGTTTCTTGCAAGAACAAAAGGAAACGGCAACCTTGTCCTAACACTGTAAAGGGCCCAGTACCACGAACACGTACAATACTGTAGCTGTTTGGGGAGTAAAGGGATGAAGTTATTGCCTTGCTTGCAGGATGTGGGTAAAGCTTGAGGGGAAGGGGATGGTCATCTTTGTATAGATGGTGTCTTGCTGGATACAGCGAGTCCACACAAAAAAGATGATGTGGAACAGAAGGAAGCAGGACGGAATATGAGCTGTGGTTTTACTTAATGTCAGGATGAAAAAAAGTTTAGGGTAGAGCTAGGTTTGAGAGCACTGGTCTTTTGAGTCCCAGAAAATAAGTAGTGGGCAAACCCATCTGTTCCTTGGTCCAGTTAGCCAGAAAGGGAGGGGAAATTCTTTCTAGTTCAAATTAGTGCTTAGCAAATACGGTACATGTTTATCTTTGATTTTTGTCGGTGCTTGAGACCCACTTTCTGGGGTTGGCTTCTCTTCTTGCCCTTTCTTGCACGCCCGCTTTGTGTGATGCAGATGAAGAGAGGTGGTCGGCAGGCTGGTGACTGGAAGAAGAATGGCCCGTGGACCTGTTAACCCATGCTACTTGTAGGATAAGGATGCTGGAGAAGAACTGCCGTTAGGATAAAGTCTTAAGTGGCCTTGGTTTCACATACGTTGCATTTATATTTGAGCTCATGGTCCTTTAATGGTTTCATGCTTTTTTCTGCTGTTACACCCTCTAATGCCTGTAGGGAGCCTTGAGTTTGGGTGTTAATAAGTGAAAATTAGGGCCCTCATTCTCCATGGAGAAGTGCTCTTGAGCACTGTGATAATTTCATGTCTGGAAGGAGTCATATTTGCTGGATATTTTTTGTGACTTCAACGAAATTAGCTTTGAGAAACTATAGTTCTTAATCAAAGCATTGAACTCTATGCTCCATGAGTTAGAAACATCACCAGGCTCCTTGCACGAAGGGTGGACATTTGGTTTGCAAAGTAGGAAAGTGGTCTGATTTTCTTAACGCTTGGGGCGGCAGCGATCCCTGGGTTTAAGGTTGTTCATAACACTTTGAGCACTTAATAGGGTCAAGCACACAGTCACATCGGGTCAGCTGCTCTTGCAAAGTGAAGCAGCTAAGTGACATTTACCTTCCTTCTGTTCCCACCAAAAAACTTTTAAAGGACTGTTTGGATATTAACAGAGATTTGGTTAATAATTCCAGTAAATGGGGTTCCAAAAATAATGGAAGCGGGGGGAAGGTGAGAAATGCCAGCAGGCCCTGGTGTGTGTTTGTGGCTCGTGGGACTGCACCCACAGCAGAAGGTTGGTTTGGCTCGGGGAATGTTTGTTCTGGGGTTTTGCTTCTATGAATCTTAACTCTGTCACTTAAATATGGTCTAACCATGAAACAGGGTGGGGAGGCGTTACGTTCTCCACTTTCGAAGGATAACACAGCCTGGGGCCGCAGGTGTATCCTTTGGGTCTGCCATGAATGGGATTCTGGATTTTCAAAGTCCCATTGTTGCTCCTTCCAGGTGAGCTGAGACATGGCCGCTGGCAAGATCCATGAGTCCATGGGGTCCTCCAAAATGGCTGATGGATTCCAGAGCAAAGCGGTAGCAGCTTGTAATCCGAAGCTAATCAGAGAGGCAGAGGAATCTGTAACTGTAAGTACCTGCTGTGGCCAGGTAGGACCTGTGTTAAGGCTGGAGACTCCCCGTGTCCCTCCTCTGCCTTCCCCTCCTGTTGTCTAGCGGCACTGTGAAGCTAGACACCACCTCCCCATCTCTTTGCTGCCATGCTTCTGTTGGAGGTGGCTACCATGGTGCAGTGGGGGACGGAGTCTGTGCTGCTTCAGGGAAAGTCCAGAGTCTTGCCTCGATGTGCCACTAGAGCCAAGTTAAACGAATGTACTGGGCATGGCACTGGAATAGCTGAAGCATGAGCATGTGATTCTTTCCATCCTCTTTGTGTGGGCAGTAATATCTTCTGTCATGTAGGCATACGTGCCAGTGCTGCTCTGACCGTACCTGCCCTCCAGGCAGCTGGGCATGTGGTGAGCTGCTCAAACTCTGCCCGAAGACTTGAGAGACATGGCTGGTCCCATAGAACAGGTTCCAAAACAGTTGTTATATCTCATACCCTGTGTGGAGCACAGATCCAGCCCTGCAAACAGCAGTGGGGTTATGGCAATTCCTCCTTCCCATCCACAAATGTCCCCTGTGCTGGCTGGAGCTTGCTTAACTGGAGATGACCTAGTGCTGAGGCTCTGTCAAGGAGATATCTCTATACTTCTGTGGAGGGGTCTGTGAGGCCAGAACAGAGAGAAAACAAGTGCTAATTAAAAAGAGATAACTAAAACTTGGCCCCATTCCTCTCCACCTCAGTCTTGGCACAACGTTGCTTTTCTGCTTTCCTCTGATTCACCCGGCAGTGACATCTCCACATGCGTGTTGGTTGTGGGCATTGTGCAGGGATGGAATTAGGGGATTTCTGATAACTCCTCCCCGCTCTCTTCAAAGGTAATGGCTCAATCCAGCAAAACTAAAGAGGAAACAAATGCCCGAAGAGCAGAAATCCCCAAACATGTCACATCAGATTCATGAAGGAGAAGCTAATGGGACAGAGCCACTTGGTTAGAGCATGTGTATTCCGCTCTATATCATTAATTTACTGATGTTAAATATTTCAGCAGGTAACTTAAGGGACTTCCAGGACTATCCTAGTGGCTGTGATCACAAATTATTCATCAGTGGCACTTGAACGAGAAAAGCCTTTCTGAACAAAAGCATTTCTGTACCTCTTGCTGGCGTTTTGCATTTCAGCTGACTCCATCTGCCTTCCTGAAGGAGATGTCTCTTACCACCGAGCAGAGGCTGGCCAGCACTCGCGAGATGAGGCAGCCCCGGATTATCCAGCTTCTAGACATGAGCGAAACCTCCCATCAAAAGGTAGCCTTTTCCTGCCCTTTTCCTTGCTGTTTGATGTGACATTTGAAGAGGGTGCGTGCTTGTGACAGGCTTGCCTCCAGCTTATCTAAATGTCTCGGTGACTAGGTCCTGTTGTCCTTTCAAACTGCTGGTGGTGGCGGAGTTCCTTCTGCTGAAGGGAATGGCAAAACGTTTTTCCCCAGCAAGAGGTTGAAGCTAAGCCAATATAAATAACCTCTGCTGAAGTTTTGCTGGAGTTTAGCTACCATCGCTAAAGCACAGTCCTGGGGGAAGGGTGGGGCAGGACACAAGGGCACGAGCTTGCCGTTTTCCATCCTCC
>NW_009213589.1:27916-67285 GCF_000690835.1 Fulmarus glacialis
CTTTGCTGTAGTCACTGTCAAATGCTCGGGGTCATAGGACTCTCTCAACTGTGGCAGCATCGGCCTTTGAAGACTGAGGGCCTATGGTAATTACTCAAGGTTTAACAAAACCAATTGCATTAATGCTTTGGTTTGGAACAACGTGTGGGACCCTTACAGGGTGTTAGACTTTGCAGGCCGCTAGATATACGGGGGAATTGCCCTGGGCAGGGGGGAGTGGATGTGCTTTATCTGGATCAATGTTTACTTGGATGTATGTTTAAAGCTGCTATTCTTACAGGACCGCTCAGTATAACACACAGTCTGAATGGGTAGATTACTGAGGCAGGCTTTTGAGTGGAAAATTGCCAGCACAAGACCTGTAACAAATTGGTTAAGGATTGCCCTAGACAGCACAGGAGGTTGGGAACGCATCAGACGAGCGCACAAGTAACTGGCAGTGTGCTGCAGCTACTAGCTTCAGTGTGACCGTGACTTCTGTGGAGAAGCAGGAGACCTGCCTGTGTCTTTTGAGTGGGAACAGTGCAGCTGGAAGAGGGGAGACAAAGCAGGGAGGAATTTTCTCAAAGTAACCCCTCTGCTCTGTAAGCATTTGCTGTTTGCGTGTATTTTCAGACATGCTTCTGCAGTGTCATTAAGTAAAACAGCAATAATAGAATACGATAAAGCATCGGTTTAAAGCTCATGGAAAAAGGAGATACCAAGTCCAGCCTTACTCAGGTTGCCCAGTAATGCTGAGAAAAGAGCTGAACCTTATCACCATCCAGCATTCGCCTCATCTGTCTTTCTTGACTACTGTGTTACTTTCTTTTTGGCCTTACCTTCTCTGGTACTGTTCCCTTCTTACTGGTTTCTAGGCTTTATATCAAAAAAGATATTTGGGGATGTGTGGGACTCGGTCTGTCTGTGTCAGAGTAAAGATCATCCCAAAATTGTTTCCCATGGAGTCTCATGTAAATTCTTGGGTTTCACTTGCTCCGTGAGTGCTCATGGCTCTTTCAGTAAGTGCTCTGGAGCTGTGTGACCATGTTAGCATAGGGCTCTGCTGGGGGTAAGCGCTGCCTTGCATGTTGGAGAAGGAAACCTGGAGAAACACCTACCAAAAGAGCTTCTTAGCTTGAGCCTGCTCAACATGGTCCAGAAACTTTTGATCAGCTCAGAACACAGGTGGATGGGCTACTGTTTCCCTTGTGTGAGCTGGGCAGACGTACTCACCAAGAGACTGGACTTCTCTGGAGATCAGCGTAGGTTTTTCATTCATGAAGCTTTCTCCCAACACCTGAATCTCTCACTGTTGTCTTGCATCTCCAGTTCTCAACAGTTGACCTGGAACAGAGCTTGTTTCAGCCTTTCCCATCAGAGGTGGTATTTCAGAGCTACGTCCCCTGCGAGGTCTACGAAGTGCCTCTGATTCTGAGGAACAACGACAAGGTAAGTGCTGGGACGCGGAGGTTTAACAGCGTGCTGGAAGAGAGCAGTGTAATTCACGTGGTGTACAGCATAGCAAGTTATCTGCTGCAGCACGGCGCATCCAGAATAAAATGTCTCACCTCCTTTATTTCGCAACATGGTGGAAGTCTTCCCCTGATTTTGGCCATGCGTTGGTGGTATCTAACCCAAAGGAGCTTTTCTAGACAGCACCCTTCCCCTTGAAAGCCCTGGATTGATGAGAATGTTGAGGGCTGTACAGTTCTTATCTGCTCTCAGGCTTTACCTCGAGCGTGCAGCATGTCCTGCTGCTCCTTGGTTGATCTTGGTTTCTGGCAGGGCATCTCTGCCCCTCACAGCCTGCCTAGCTGCCTCTGTGCAGCTCCCTGTCAAAGCACAGGGGTTGAGTCTTCTCCACTTTATGCTGGAATAAGTTATAATTAGTGGCATTAGCACTCCAGAAAGATGTTCTGAAACAGCAGTGGAAACGGACTGATTTAGGAGAAGTGGTAGGAGGCCTTTAGGTGCCACTTTAGGGTCCTGTTAAGCTTAATTCAGTTCTGCTTAGGTTTTTCTAAGACGACGTGGCTCTCTGCTTTCCCTTCGGAGAACCACAGCACATCCAGAGTAATGTGCTCTTGAAGGTCTCCACCTTTACTTGAAAAAATTGTGATCGCTTTGAGATTTCCCAAGAAAGTTGAGAAGGGAAAAGTTGAAAAATGTCAGCAATTTTGTTCCGCTGTAAAAAGGAAAATTGAGACCTTTTGAATTTCAGCAGGGGAAACATTTGCTCAAATGAGGCATGTGCCAAGAGCAAGCTGGTGGGAAAAGGCAGGAGGGAGGAAAGAAGCTGAGTTAGAAAGTGCTCTGGGAGAGAACATTGTACACGCAAGGGTTTCTCTGGATACATAACAGTAAGTGTACTGGAAGCAGAGAAAGGTCAGAAAAAGAAAGGTGTAATTAAAGATACTGTTCTGTAACTAAGAGTAAGATGTGTACACGAGAGGAGGGCAGGATGGGAAGATGGAAGTGCACACGAGAGCAGGTGAATTAACCCCCTCTCCGAATCTACCTGTTGGGGGAAACAAACGAGTGGAAAAAAACACTTGTCAGGGCGTATTGCAGGTGGAGGAACAGCAAGAGTAGTCAAAGCATATTCTGAGATTACGGGTTTTGACAGGGACATGGTTGAAAATGGAAGACCCTTTGGCAAGGAAGGATGCAGGTGTGGTCCCTCAGATGTTCCTGGAGAGTACTGTACCATTCCTGGTCTGGATTTAGCTTGGGAATATTGGAAAGATGCAGCATGGATGCCCATGCCCAAGTGATACCGTTCGTGTGGTCCACACTGATTTTTGGACACTCTTTGCTGGAGGTATCCTCTTTCCTGATTAAAATGTGCCTCAGTTTCTCTTTTTCCTACTGCTCTGCTTTGTTCTCAGTAAGTCTTTTGGCTTCAGCTGCTCCTTTATCCATGCGGCACTTCAAAATGTTTGTCTTTGCCAAGTACCAGTCAACAGGCAAACAGTTAATTTACTCTATTCATGCTTCCTCAAGTGGAAAAAAACATCTGCATCAACCTTGCTGCCATTCCCAGTAAAAAATAATAAACTTGTGCAGCTGCACCTTGGGATTTGTATGCCCTACAAGGGGGAGGCAACGTGTGAACTGTTGATTTTTTTCCAAAATGAATTAGTTTTGAAGCTATTAAGACCCCAACCATTGGACAACACTGGTATAAAAGTAAGATCAGCTCTAAGGAAAATCCTTGGCATATTTAAGTACACAAAGACAGAGGTGACAATCCCGAGAGAGGTTGTTATATTCTAATTTTGTTGGCTTTTGGTAATGTCCTGGAGAAAAGCAACGCTGTGCTCTGTCTCAAAGCTTTCTCACCAGTTTCCCAGCTTCCTCTGAATCATACTGACTTAGACTGCATGGTAGCCTGAGGTGGTCTGCTCCATAAAAATCCAGCTAACAGCAAAGTATATTGCAAATAGAGGCTCTGTAATCATTCAAATACAGAAGTGTTTTGCTATATACTCACTGCTCTTACCTGTGTGTTGTAAAATTGCTTTTCTGTCTTCAGGCTGCTCCTCACCACCCTCAGAGATGTTCTGGGTGGCTTTTGGTGAAGGTCTTAGCCACGTCTGCTCATCTCCCAAGGGACTTGGTGACCAAAACGTTTGTCTGCAGTGTGAAATTGGCTCCTAGAACTCGCTGCCCCAGGGCGTTGCTGGGAGCAAAGGGCGTTTGGAGAGCTCAGGACTGCCTTGGCCATGGGCTGAACATGAGCCGGCAGTGTGCCCAGGTGGCCAAGAAGGCCAACGGCATCCTGGCCTGTATCAGAACTAGTGTGGCCAGCAGGAGGAGGGAGGTGATCGTGCCCCTGTACTCGGCCCTGGTGAGGCCGCACCTCGAATCCTGTGTTCAGTTTTGGGCCCCTCACGACAAGAAGGACATTGAGGTGCTGGAGCGTGTCCAGAGAAGGGCAACGAAGCTGGTGAAGGGCCTGGAGCACAAGTCTGATGAGGAGCGGCTGAGGGAACTGGGGCTGTTTAGCCTGGAGAAGAGGAGGCTGAGGGGAGACCTCATCGCGCTCTACAATTCCCTGACAGGAGGTTGTAGCGAGGTGGGGGTCGGTCTCTTCTCCCAAGTAACCAGCGATAGGATGAGAGGAAATGGCCTCAAGTTGCACCAGGGGAGGTTTAGACTGGACATTAGGAAAAACTTCTTCACTGACAGAGTGGTCAGGCCTTGGAACAGGCTGCCCAGGGAAGTGGTGGAGTCCCCATCCCTGGAGGTATTTAAAAGACGTGTAGAGGAGGCGCTTAGGGACATGGTTTAGTGGGCATGGTGGTGTTGGGTTGACGGTTGGACTCGATGATCTTAGAGGTCTTTTCCAACCTTAATGATTCTATGATTCTATGATGGGTTATCAGGCTCGGGTGGGCGGTGCAGAATGAATCTCCATTTTTCCTAAACCTCGTGTGGGTTTGTTGTTTATCAGTGAAGCTGCCTGTCAGTCAAAATCGCTTGGTTTAGACTTTCTGAGATAAGATTTGGTGCTCGGGGGTTGATATCCATGTGCTAGAAAAGGCCTGTTTGCTGTCTCTGTGCTTGTGGTATCCCAGAGGGCAGAAACTTGCAGCAAGGTGCCTGCAGGGACTCCTGGGCGTGGGAAGGAATACTCAGAAATCTGCCTTGCCTGCACTGGCAGCTGCCTGGCTACAATCACCAGGCAGCAAGAGCCTCCGGAGAGCTGAGATTGGCTTTTAATAATGAAACCACACTGCGAGTCAGTGCTGGTCATGTATCTCAAGGCAGAAAATGCCCTTGAAGCCCATAATTGATAGGCACAGCCAAAGGGTGTCGTCTGGCTTTCCATCATTTTGGCAAGTTGACTGCTCTCATCTTCTGCATCAGCCTTTCCTTGTGGAATGTCGAGCTTCTCCCTCGCTTCTTTACAGCCCCCTTTAAATTCTCTTAGCTCTCTCCTTCTTGTGTTTGGGATTGTCTCTTTGTCTTCCTATGTTCCTCCTTTTGCTCTTCAGGTTTGTTTTTATTCCCAGTAAGGCCACAATGTCTGTGGTCTTCTCTTGCTGGCCTGCCCGCATGACTCTGTAGCACCGCAGCTTGACTGCCCCACTCAAACCAAGTATGTTAGAAGTGAATTTCTTCCTTCCCCCAGTATAACATGTACCCTTTTGCCCATGCAGAATGCATTTAAGTCCACCCTTGTGTATTATGTGCATGTACCTCCAGAGCTAAAAGTGCTTTGGAAAGGTGGTTAAGGAAGGATGTCACCAGGGCATGGCCCAGTCTCTTCTCCTCATGCTTCCACAAGTGGCAAAATCATAGTTTCATGTCTTTCCTGCAGGTTCCTCGTCTGGTGAAGGTCATCTTGGAGAGCTCTCCTTATTTCAAGTTGATCAGCCCCAATGCTGTGTGCCGAAAGGTAGCACCTGGCATGCCTTCAACTTTCCGCATCCTTTTCACCCCTGAGGAGAACAAGGTGAGACTGGAGGTCCCAAGAGGTTGGTGTCTTCAGTGAAAGGTGAACATGCAGGGTTGGATTCAGAACAGGGTGTCTGGTGTGGGTTTTGAGGAACTGTCCTGGTTTCAGTGGGGTTGCACTGGATCTAGAACTGGTGGAAACTCTTTCCACATGGTGAAGATTATGCTCTCATAGGCTGGAGGCTTCGGACTGTTTTTATCCTTCAGTGCTGGAACATTTAACGTAATGTCTGTTGGCTCCAGGGATGAGAGAGTCTACTGACTGTGGTGGGGTGGCCTCTCAGGGTGTTGGTTTCTAGTATCTGGCCATTGCTGCATAATTATGGGTTTGCTCCACTAGTTATAAATACAAAAGTCTGTTTAAAAGTGACCTTGGAGGACCCAAAGTGAGCCTGATCAGAGCAAGGACCACCACCTTTGAAAACTGGAGTCACCTTAATGTATATCGTGTCGTACACAGTGGTGAGACAGCGGAACATTATCTCTGAAGCTGTCACTTTTTTTTGCACGCTGGTTATAGTCCACCTGCTGCTGCAGGGTCTGCTCCAGGCTGTGGTCAGGCAGCCTGCAGCTAGTCACATCTTGGCATTGCATGATGCTGTTAGCTGCTGCAGCAGGGACTGACAGGCTGTGCTTTCCCTCCCTGTGCTTTCTTGAGCGAAGATGCACATGGAACAGTTAGGAAAATGGCAGGGAGGGGTGTTGATAAGATGTTTAGCCATCTCTCTACTCAATGGTAGGGGTTTAATTATTATGGAAAATACTAGAGGAACAAATAGATCCAGAGAGCACTCTTCTTTCCTATCTGGCAGCCACTTCCCTGCCTCACCCTGGACTGGAGCAAAGATGATGCTTTTTCATACCCTGTTTTCAAGCCTTGCAGCTGTGCTGTCCCTGAGGATACTTGCCTGCCTGCGATCCAGCTGTGAGTCTAGGGGAGAGGGAGTGCTGTGCACGTGGCTGGGAGCCAGTCTGCAGAGACACACTGAGCTCTAGATGTCCTTAACGCAGCAGGAGGTCGGTGTGCTGCCAGATGACTTTGAGACACCTGCCCGAAAGAGCATGTATGGGAATAAACAGGCAGGTATAATCTGTAGGCAGACACGTTACCCCAGAGCCCGTGAGCAGTAATCTGGTGTGGTTGGGTCTTCACGCATGTTTTTGTGGTTGTTCTGCCAACTGGCACCTATTCCAAGCCAAGCATGCGATGCTTTTGCTTAGAACATCAGTGCCGTGGCCCTGGCAAGTCTGATTCTCAGTGCTGTGACGTGAAGGGTCAATGCTGTTATCTGGAGGCTTGTTAGTACAGAAGGATTTAGTACGTGGCACGGAAGGGAGGAAGCATTGCAGGGAAACAAGGACAGGCAGGCTGACTCTTTCCGCCAGCATCCTGCTACCTCATAGCATGACTTTGTTGGAGAGGCGAGGTTAGGGGATAGCTTTGAGCCAGCAGATGTTTTTGCGCCAGGCCAGAGGTGCAAGATCTCGTTGGGCATCGCTGTTTGGTATCTTTCATTTGCGGCTTAGATTTAGTTTAGCGCTTTGTCCTATCCTCAAACAACATGAATATAGAAAAGTAAAGAGGAAATGCCCCGTGGTCCCTAGCTCCCCATGCTTGTGGAATAATCTGTTCCTCTGGAGAGACTGAGAAATTATTTAACATCATTAATATTTAAGGTAAAAATTATGTTGGCCTAGGGCAGTTCTCCCAACTACCCAAGTGACACAAGAGCTTAATCTCACTGAGGTAGGCTTTGCAAAGTACACTGGTGCCTTTAAAATGTGATTTATTAGTATTTAGTGTTCATTTTTGGGGTGGAAGAGGTAAGTTGGTGCCTGTGAAAGGCAAAGTGCTGCTCTTCAAATTTAGAGAGGCAGCAGAGCAACACATGAACATCACCACAAATAGAAGCAGGGTGAGATAACCCCCGAGAGCTCTAATGTCCAATACTTTGTCCCTTGTCTTGCCCTTGAACTGGTGAGTGTATGGCATAGGGAGCTTTGCCAGCAAGAGGTCCTCTGCGCAGCTTCAGCGACACCCCAGCGGTTTCTGCTGAGCTGGCTTTTGTGTTCCTTGCAGGGGTCGTGCAGGGCATCGGGAGAGGGACGCATGCCGCTCTGGGAGGAGCAGGTGGGGATTTGTACAGCAGAATCAGGATTTTGTGCAGATCGAACACTTTGTCTCGTACTTGATGGAGTGTGAGTCAGCGAAGTACCAGAGTGCTGTAGCTCAGCTAGAAATGCATCAATAGCACGGTCAGGAGGCGCACAGCACCTTGAAAACCCCGTAGCAAAGAGGCAGGCTTTGCGAAATGGTTCTGTAAAGCCACCTGCGTTGGGCTTGCGGTGGCTTGCATGCAGAAACCTTTTGGTTGTGGAAGGCTTATGAGTGCTGCCTGTGAACAACCTCTGCTGCGCCACGATCCACAGGGATTGTGGATAACCCAGTGAACCGGGATGCAGGTACAAATCCCTCTGTCGGGGTTGGAGAGCTCTCCTGATGTGGAGTTGGTTTATGTAATTCTCTTGCTTCGAATCTGTTCTTCCCCGGGGTAAGTCTGGCTTCAGCGAAGTCACTCCTGATTCAAGGGAGTACAATTGCGGCTAAGCCCTAAGTAAAAGGATCACGTGAGTTGTTAGTGGCTGAAATGCCTTGTGCCACGTAGCCCTTTCTTGAAAAATGAGCAGTTCCCTATTGTCTCGCCATCGTTTGGGAATGTGCCACATGATTGGACTGTCAGAAAGTAAATAAATAGCTGACATGTCTCTTTGTTTATTGGCACCTGCATTATAAATATGAAATGTTAATTTTTCTGCTGGGCAACATTTCCAATTAGTTACTCTTGCTGCTTCTGATTTACACATTTCTGTTTTATGGCTCCAGTTGTGCAGTGTGGGTGTTCTCATGCCACCCTGTGTTCCCGGGTGTCCTTGCATTATGGTCTGACAGTCTCTGCCTAATTGGAAACCGTTGTGGAACTGACTGGCAAATAAACAACAGACAGAAATACTTACATTTGTGTGTCCTTCAGGCTTATTAATAGATTATCCTAAAGGAAGAAGGAAGGAAGAAACATATAAAAACATAGCACAGCTTATTCTGTTTTGTGCTCTTGCTCTTTTCACTGTAGCAATACAATATTTTCAGGCAATATAAGTTCAGTCTGTAAGGTTTGCAAAATTCATTACTGATGCTCAGTGGAGACTGAATTATTGCTCATTGATTAACATGAAATATGGCAGGACGATGAGTTATTGCATTACTGAAATTAACTCCTTTAAAATTCGTCCAGCCCTGTTAGATGTTTTGTAGCACACAGAAGCTATTCCAAGTGTAGTTTTAAGACGACTCCTGGGAGGAGGAAAGGGGCAGAAGATCAAGGCAAATGGCCCTGTGCAAAATGAACCTGGAGCAAAGGGACTGATTTCAAAACATCCTGTGAACTGGTAGCCGAGGGGGGCAGGAGAAGGGGTACCCCTTCTCATGTGAAGCTATCTTCATCCTCCAGCCTCCCTCCTCTCTTTTAATGGCCCTTATTTTCCAGCCTTTATGGTATCATGGTTTCAGCAGGGAGCTTTCCCTGTTTGACTTACTGCTACAAGGATCTTTTCTTTGCAGTTGCCTGCTGCAAGGAATTCGGTGAAGTATTTATGCAGTAAAACTGACATCCGAGTTTGCTGGCATAGTGGGCAGTTGAGGTTGGTATCGCTGTGACAGTAATTAATGCTAGCCTGAGTTTGCAAAGAGCCTGAAATGACACCTTTGATACAAGCAGTTGCTTTAATTTCAGTGGGTGCTAATTCAAATGCCAGTGGTGATGCTTTGCAGGCCAGAGCTTGTAACTTATTGCTTATCAAAGGGGAATAAGAGAAGAGGAACTGTTGTACCATGAACTATATTTTCCCTGAAATTGGGAGCGGAGCTGTATGAAGGATGAAGTCGTATTTTCATGAAAATCTATAGCCTGAAGCTGCGTCTAAACACAACAATCTTTAAAGCACAGAAGTGATGCAACCCCTCTCTCACCCAGGCATTTTTATTTAGAAACCTGGTTTTAAACAGCCTGCTAAGGGTTTGCAGTTGCAAAGTAAAACAAGGTTTTAAACTGATTTCAGCTGTACCCCTAGATTGTGAGCAAGTGCATAGCAGAGTTGGTAACACAGGGCAGTGCTGCGGTGGAGAACTGCAGCCTTTATCTTCTCCCGGGGAGGGTGATTCAGCTTTCAAAAGCTTCAGGGACCAGGGGTTCACAGCGGCATGAGCAGCCAGCTTCTGCCTAGCACCCCTCTTTCCTTGGGTTTCCCCCCGTTTGGCCTGACACGGCATTCAACTTTGATGCAAGGTCCCACTTCGGGGTCCTAGAGCGTGGCTGAAGGGTCAACGCGCGCTGAACTGCTTTGAGTCCAGCCTTGTACAGCATGCAGCGTCCCAGCCCCTGGAGAAGGGGCTCAGCGCACAACATGCGTGGGCATGAATGGCAAGAGGCCGCTTTCTCTCTCAAAGGACATGGTTGTCTCTGTGAGGCCAAATCCTTGTTGCTTTAGCCTTGCCTTTGCGTACCTGGAGAAGTCCCTTTTCCCATGCGTTGCTCTGCAGGCTGTCCCAGTGCCTCTCGCCAGCAGCGGAGCTGGGAAGGCTGCCTGTGCTTGCTTTTGGGGGTGATTTATTCCTTGGGCTCTTATTTACATTGCTGTTGGTCCACTCACTCCTTAGTGATGACAATGACTTGAAAATTATTTCCTTTTACTTCCCTCAAATACCTCCAATTGTTGAAGTTTCTTTTTTCTTTATCCCCCTGCTGATCTGAACTCCTTGCATCCTCCTCTGTCTACCTGGCATCTGGAAGGGAGAGATAAGTAAATACGGCATGCCAAGACTTAATAAGATACGCAGCTTTCAATTGGATTTACAATGCCCTTGTTGCAATAGTGTGGCCAAAATAACAAAAAAAAAGTAAATGGCATTCTTCATTTGCTAATGCAATTTCTGAGGATCTAAACAGTCCAGGACGTGAAGTACCCAGATAATAGGTGCTTTAAATTCACATGGGCTGCCCATAGCTTTTATTTTAGAGGTCTTAGGCTGCAAGATTGAGTACAAAATTGCTAATTCAGAAAGACTTGCTGAAGATGAAATGCTCTCCTGAAATGTGATATTCAATTTTGTAGGTCGTTTGCTGCAGTTCCCTTCCTGCTATTTTACCTTCCAAATATGAGAAGCAAAAGTCCTTCTGCAATTTCCAGTGTGAATATTTGAGATGTCTAGAAAAAAAGGTCCTTCTTTATTCTTTTTACATCTTGGATGTGACAGCATCTGTTACTGCAACCTCAGACCCCAGCTGAGCAGGTGGTTGGTAGGCACTGGGTGTTAGTTGTTGCGTTAAAGCAATAACTACGTGTCTGGCTGCCTTAGGTCCCTTCCAGGCTTGAAGAGGATGGGTACGGGAGCAGCAAATCCCAAGTGCAGAGGAATCTGAATCTTCTGAATCTGTTCTGGTTAAGGGAGTTTGCTGCTATTCCTAAATCAAATTGTCTGCTTGCTGCTTCAACAATTATGAAAATATCAAACGAGTTAAAAGCACCGAGGGGAAAAAAAGATCATGACAGCAAGTGAGTGATAAGAGGCAGAGCTTTTATCAACTTGTCAATAAGAGCTGCTGGAGGTAATGGCTCCTGGCCCTGCTGCAACAGTTTTACCACTGATTTCAGCAGGGGCAAGGCAATACTTCCAGCGCAGCGATGCCACACTGTATATCTGGAGATCGATCTGCTCAATCCTACAGTAAAACGATTTTGGTGGCTTGATTTGCCTTCCTACTGCTAAATGCCAGGCAGCTGGGGGGGGACTGTCTGGCTCTTTTCTGAACAAGCCAGTGATTTAGGAATAGCACAGCTGAGTTTGCTCTGGTAGGGATGTCTGAGTGTCTCCCATTTGCAGCTCCTGATACCGCCTGCCTCAAGTAGGCATGCTAACAGGGCACCAAGTCACTTATTCTTGAGATCTTACAAGAGAGAAGTGCTTAAGGCATCAACCATGCCAGAATGTGCAGCAGAGAGAAAGCAAAGCTTTCGCCTGCATCCCCTGAGGCTAGGATGGAATGGAAAGGGAAATTTGCGGTTAGATACAGGACGAACTCTCTAAGTCTAGGGTAGAGCTGGAATAGGCTGCTGAGGGCAGGAGTGGAATTGTTAGTGCTTTTAAGTACTTGTCAAACATCTCTCAAGAATAGTTTGGGTATAGAGCTGAGCCAGTTCTGGGGTGGAGGGATGGATCAGATAGCTTTTCAAGGGGGTGTGTGTCCCCAGCTTTGTCCCTATAATGCTATGGGAAGGGGTGGGAAGTACACATGTACCCTACACCCACCTGACATTAAAACAATTACTGTGTCCAGCTTGATAAGTATTTCACCAAAGACTGACTGTTTATTGTGCATGTGGTGAAGTCCTTGTGAAAATGTACCTGAGCATCCCCTGCCAAGCTTCAAAGCTCCCTGTATTGCTGGGATTGGAGTTAGTGCTGTGGCACAAGCAGGTTCTTAGTGGTGCCATTAATAGTCTGCAGTGGTGATCGAAGCAGGTTCTTGTTACCGCTGTAATCCCTTACATGAAATTACTCTATTTTGGTGCCTCAGAATCAAAGTATTGGATAATTTTGTCTGGTTCTGCCAGCTTGCTGCGAAAGCAGGTGAATCAATGAGGTTGTTTCTTCTTTGCAAGTCAACAGCCCTGTCCAAGTCATGCTACTGGAATGAAAGGTCATTAAATTAAAAAGTACTATTACATTACTGAATGCTACTGTTAGTCATAGAAAACAGCAGTTTTTCTTCTGCCATGGGGACGGTACTAAATGCACTGTGCTGAGATTGTTTCTTTCCCCTCAGGATTACTTCCACCAGCTCACCTGCATCACAGAAAGGGAAAAGTTTATTGTGCCGATCCGAGCTATAGGTGCCCGAGCTATCCTGGACTTCCCTGACCAGCTGAACTTCTCCGTCTGTCCGGTCAAGTACAGCACTCAGAAGACTCTGCTGGTTCGCAACGTCGGTAATCGGGAGGCCCGCTACTGCATCAGCACTCAGAGGTAAAGAAACTCATCTTTTTGTGCAAAACACTGTAGCGTGATAATATAGTTGGTAAATAGTAACAAAAAGGAACCAGAGCATCTGAGCTGCTGTATTGCAGCTTTAGCTGAAAATGGGCAGGACACGTGGGTTTTGCAGTTGCTTACAGTGTTTTAAGCATGATGCAACCTTTGATAAAACTCTGCAAGCTGCAGGGAAGTTTTATACTGCAGTGGTGTCTCCAGTGCAGCATCTTGCAAGACCAATTCTTCTAGTTCGAAAGAACAAATATAGGAAGGCAACTTGACTGCCCTTGGGCTGTGTAGGATACTGCATGGCGGACGACAGCTCTAGGAGCTCAGTTCAGGTAGACCAAATGCAGTGTTAGGAAATGGCCAGCGATGAGTTGGTGAAAGAGACGCTTAAGAATTTATCAGCAGCTGTGTCTATATTAGCAAGTGCAATCAGAGATTGTAGATCAAAACAATTGGTATTGAGGCCCTGACAGTAACACTGTGTGGTCCAGGAACTTTGTTTTGCAGTAGGTTTGGTCTGGTCTCTGGGACTAAATATTCTTAAGTAGAATGAGATATTAAGTGGAGATGAGCAGACACTGGCTTGCAAACTGCCCTACAGCCAGACGGCTAATGAGGACACGGGCAAAAGATGCAGCAAATATCTGGTGCACGGGTTGGGGGCATTTTCTTCTAGATCTTTATCTCTCCCAGATTTCCTGGAGAGTGCTAGAATATTAGTTGCTAGCTTGCAACCTCCTGATGGTAGGTACCTTCTGAAATGGTTACATACCACTATCGGCCAAATACACCCGTTCTCTGGGGGGCCACAAACACATGGTATTCCGGTGGTACCGTAATCAAATGCCTGATGTGAATTGTGTTGCGGACAGCAGGTACTGGTCCTTCTGCTCTCCGAAGACAGTCACCGGTTTTCCAATTTGCTGAATTGGAGGGGGTAATGCCTTTTTGACACCACATCTGCCAGGAAACCGGTTCGATTGGCTGATAATTAGTTGAGAGTTGCTTGGTCCCAGAGGTCTCGGTGTAGGAGCTGAGGTCAAGAATGCAGCAAAGACCCTCTGTCTGACTTGGTGCCCCTGAGTTGCCTCAATTTCTGTCCCAGGAAAACAGGGCTGAAAAGACGACTTTTCACTCTTCTCCTGTGAAATGTGAGGGTCCAAGAGGAGCTTCCACCAAAGCCTGGCAAAGCTATTTAAGCAGGCTTCTAGGATGCTGTTTAAGTAGGCTGCTGCTTTTCACTGTGGAAAATACGTAGGCAGGAACTTGTAAAGCACTGTACAGTTTTCCTCTGGGATTTCCAGATCTAGTTGTCACCACCAAAATAAATACCCAGTAAAGTCTAGCATCTTTTTGTAATGTACTTGCCAACTATTCTATTGAGTGATACAGCATATGTTGAATCCTCCTCCCTTTAAGAGTTTCTGAACTTCAGCAATTAAATATTTCAGTCCTGATTTGCAATAAAGAAATGGTAAGCATTACGTAAGTTTTGTTTCAAACTGCACAAAAAAAGTAGAATTCTGAATAACTGGATTGCATGTGAACAGAGATCAAAAGCTGATATGATTTCCCTTGTCAGCTGAGGGCATCAGTCATATTTTCCATTTCATTATGAACTTTTGAAAGCCAGTTTGAAATTTCAAACAGATGATTTAAATCTTTGAACATAAGCAGCATTTTATTCTAATTAAGTCACCCCCACTTTCATTCAGATTTCTTTTTAAATACTCTGAAGTTCCTGTATTTCTGTTCTTTTTTTTTTTTGTGCTTTAAGGTTCAGTAAAATGTCATAATGAATTCTTCATTGGGAACTTTCTTAAAGGTTGAGTTCCTCTAATGCCTGTCTATCTCCCATCTGTCTAGATATATATGCAGAGATGTGTAAGAAATAGGAGAAATTTGGGGAATATAGGAAATGGAATTGGGCTGATTTAGAAGATAAAATCATAGAATAACTTTGGAAGGGACCTCTGGAGATCATCTGAGCAAACACCCTGATCAAATCAAGACCAGTGTCAAAGTTTGAGCAGGTTTGCAATAGCATAACTTGCTACTCCGGGCCTTTTTGTGCTGAGCCTTGAACATCTTCAAGGTTCCCTTGCTTCTCTGGGTCCCTCTTCTAGCGTTCAACCACCCTCATGGTGACACTTTTTTTCCTAATATCTACTCAGATTTTCCATTACTGCAACTTGTGTTCGTTTTCCCTTATCCTATCACTGCACATCTCAAAGAAGAGCCTGGCCCTATCTTCTCTAGGCCTTCCCTCCCTTTACGTAGTTGTAGACAGCACTAAGATCACTCTTCATCTTTCCTTCTCAAGGCTGTACGAACCCATTTATCTCAGCATCTCCCTGCACGTCCTGTGCTCCAGCCCCTAAGGTCCTCTTCTGTAGAAATGCTTTCTATCCCATCAATGTCCAGCCTGTACTCCCAGGGGTTAGTCCATCCCAAATGCAGGATTTTGCACTTTCCATCCCTGAACTGCATGAAGTCACATCAGCCAATTTCTCCAGCCTGTTGTGGTCCCTCTGAATAGCAGCCCAGCTCTCCAGTGTGTTGACTACTCCCCCCAGTTTGGTACCATCCACCAAATTTTGAGTGTTCCCTCCTGTTGACCAGGTCAGGATGTCCCCTTGCATCCCAAGACCTGAACAACCACGTTCTCCCTATGTGATGAGACCATGGCGTACCAGAAGTGGTGATTCCAGCCAGTGCTGGGAACCATACTGTGGTCATCACTGCATTGCACCAACCCTTTTCTTGCTGTCTGAGTGCCTCTGGACCCTCTACCGTATCTGCCAACTTTCACATGACTGAGTCTCTTGATAGCAGCGATCGA
Organism: Fulmarus glacialis; assembly: GCF_000690835.1. NCBI lineage: Eukaryota > Metazoa > Chordata > Aves > Procellariiformes > Procellariidae > Fulmarus > Fulmarus glacialis. Next base: position 43,300 of record NW_009213589.1, read on the forward strand.
TGGTTGGTTCCTTGCTTGTTGTGCTATGAGAAGTTGCTCAGATACCTAGCACTGAGCTCCCAGGTGATCCCTGTGGTTCTAGCAACCCCAGCAGAAAAGAATTGGTCTCCCAGCTGGCGTGACAAGTTGGCTTGAGAATCAGACCAATACACTGCTCCACAGGCTAGTAGATCATTAGCTGGCAATTGTCTTTGAACAATATTTACAGAGGCTTTCACAAGAGAGGCCATTTTCCTGCTAATGTTAGGGGATTAATTTCCCTGTTGTAGAGGCTATAACAAAGGCTGCATCGTTATTAACAACAGAGGTAGTGAAGATTTAGTTTAATGTCACTAATTCTTTTGAACGACTTCCATAATAACTTGATGATTGATTATTATCACAGAACACTTAAAACTGTGCTTTGGAAATGAATGAGTTATGTTCCCTGCCCTGGAGAGCTTGAAGTGTAAATACGAGATGCAGTAATCAAGAGTTATGGCATAGGTGCTAGGGGAAAGGAGTGCCAGCCTTACAGACTGAAATTCAGGACTGTTTCAGTCTATTCTTATTTAGTGGAGAATTTAAGCAGCTTAAATTGAATGTGTGCTTAACTTTTGCTGAGTAAAGATGCGGTGTTGTGTAAAGCCAATCTTAATATCACGTAAGAGCTTTGTGTGTTATGTACAAGCACACACGCATGCGTATGAGAGAGGGAAGAGGACTAGTGGAGTAGAAGGGAATGGGAGATCTGTCTAAGTTTATAGACCCATCGGCTGCCCTCAAAGTCCTTTATTCTCTATCTGCACAATTGACACTTCTGTCTTAGTTGCTGCCACTTTTGTTTTCCGGCCTGAGCAAATTCAGGCTCTTGCCCATTCGCAAGTCAGCTGCAGGTGCCACCATTTCCTAGTCCAGTGCCTGCTCATACCACTTTTCTTTGCCTCCTTTCTCTGGATTCCCTTCTCTATGGCATCAAGCATAATCTATCTGCTTTCACCTTCCCTCCATTTTTCAGCCCATCTCCAATCCTAACCTTTCCTCTCGGTCAGTACTGAGAGCTCAGCTCTTACATCTGGTCAGTTCACGATGACGTTCCCTGTTGTTACTCATTTATCTAAGGACTTTCATGTTTTCTGTGGTGCATCTCACTCCAGGGAAAAGCCCTTAAGTGAATCCGTGGGGCCAGTTCAGCATCCTTCTGCTGTTCCCTGTTCAGAGCTCTCCCTTGCCATGGTATCTACCAGAAAACATGGCCACGTTTTGACCACTTTTTCATAAAGGGGAAAAAATCACCAAAGCACTCCCCATTATGCAGTCTGGCTTTGTGCCTGTCCTGCCTCTGCATGTCCGTAGCCAGCTCTTAACTGCATAGCTTGGTAATAAAGAATAATAATAGTATAAATATAGAAAATCTCTTCCTGTCGTTCTCACTGTTAAGGCGGGATAATGAGTTTCTTCTCCGTGACATTCAGGGAGATAAATGCATTCCAGTACATTTGAGTTGAAAATGGTGCCTGGAAGCAGATCTCAGTGCAGCACTGCCTTTTCCTGGCGTTACAGACATTGTGCTATGCCACGCTATGGGGCTAGAGAGGGTCAGTCTGAGATAAGCAGCTCTGTTCCGGAATGTCCCCACTAAGCTCTGAAAGCTCAGGGAATTATTCCACGAGGCGCAGTGGTTGGAGCCCCCTTTGCTTCCCTCGCTATAGTACCCATATACTATATGGAGGCGTGGGATTGGAGACATCATAGGGTACAAAGACCATGCAAGAATATGAAAATAGAGTCTAAGTGCAGTGAAAGAGGGAGAGAGAGAGCTGCGAGATGCTGATTCTACACAAGGTTTGTCAGCACAGAGATGGAGTCTTGGCTGCTTTGACCCAACAGACTGGGTTTACTGGAATAGTTACACTGCTTGATTTCGGCTGCTATACCGTTACTGAAAAGTAATACATGCTGAGATTAAATCATCTTTGGGTTTTTCCTGCAGTAGGTCTTAGTGGACAGATGAGGAATTCAATCACCAGTAGATTTTACTGCCTGCCTTGGAGTTGGAGGTAGCTTTTAATGAAATTGGTTCTCCCTAACTCAAATTATTTTATAATGCAAATTAAGGCACCAGTAGACCAAAGAAAGTTTGGTCGTAGAAGGTAAACATGCTATGGGACTTGAGGAAGGGTATTGTACCCTCCTTGCACACTGCATTTGCTAAATATATGGTTGCAGGAGAAACGGCGGCGTGGTGGAGAGCCTGAGTCACAGAATTGCCGGCTTTGTTCACTTGTCAGTTGTGTTTCTAAATCATGTCAGGAGTATTCGGCCCTTGGTATCCTCATGGGACATAACTTTTGTCCAGCTCTGTCAAGATGGGGAGCTGATGCCTGGTGAAAGTAAGCGAGATGTAAATGCTAAAATATATCATTATGAAATTGCTTACAAATCTAGTGTTGCTCTCTGGGCGATTGCTCTTAGGGCAATAGCAGGCAAGATCTCAGCAGGTACTGGTGGGAAGGCCTCTCCTAAATTGGTGTGGCTAGATGAGTTTATACAAGCTGGGGATTGCAAGGTACCGTTGGGAGATCTGGACTTGTGGAAGTTTAGATGTTGTACAACAAAGCAGTCATCCAAATGGACCTAGTTAAAAAGCATGTCAGAAGAAAACAAGCTATTAAAAAACCTCCAAACCTTCTCTTTTCCGTCTTTCAGGAGCAGTGATGATTCATTAAAAGGGTAGATGTAACAGAACCAGAATTATCTTAAAGAACAGCTCACAATTAATGGATAAAAGGTCAAAGTTTAGCCTGCCAGCTTCGTCTCTTGGCAGTGCTTTCCATTTGGCTATTACGACGTGTCAGGGACGTCTCCTTAGCATCTCTTATCTGTAGGCTGCCGGGAACAGCTTAGTGATGTTGACTGAAATTCAGAGGACTTAAGTTTAACCATGGAGCTTGCATCTTTGGGTCTTGGAGAACCAAGTCCGTGTGAGGGATAATGAGCTCCTGCTACAGCAGTAACAGAGCGGTTGTGGGTACAGCATGGGGTGGGATGTAGGAGATAGTGTCTGATTTGTGCTTGGTTTCTCAGTCCTGAGAACTCAATCCTGAACTGGGTTGGATCCTCTTCTTTTGATAATTTGAAAATATGAAGATATCTGTTTTCTCAGGCATCCCCTGAAGTCACCCCCGGGAGTGTTATTCCCATCCCAGCCATCCAAGGGCAGGAGTATATAGACATGGGAAAGGAGTAGGAAGACGATGGGATGGGAGGTAGTGCTGAAGTGTTGCCAGGAATCCCCTTCCTTAACTAGCAGCTTTTCTGTTCTGGCAACATTTCTGGCAAAAAAAAAAAAAAAAAAATTCTGTGCCTTTCCCCCAGCAGGCCATGATCCCACCCAAGCGCCAGCAGAGACCTGCAGCAGTCCTGGCGTAACCATCAGTGCAGATGCAGGACCACGTAGAGCAATCCAGTTCTGAGGCTGGTGGTGCCTTGTCTTTCCTTCTCTCTCTCAAAAGTCTCAAGTCCAGCACGTAATCATTGCAGGCCCAGTGCTTCTCCGTAAGAGTCAGCAGCAATGTTCTCACTAGTTGTAATGGGAACAGGTCAGGCCCCTAATTGCAGCAATATCTCCTTAATGAGCAGAAACTCCAGCAATTTTATCAGCTGTCACTACTTACGTGACAAAGTTCAGCTTGTGCATGGCTCCAGTTGTTCTCATTATTTTTGTGTGCGCGTTGCATTTCTAATCGTGGTAAAACTCCCCAGAACATATTTTTAAGGTGAAAAATTGACTACCAGCAAAGCACTAAAACCAATAACTTTTATTTTCTAAGTGGGGCTGTGCAAGAGCGTGTTTCATCCGACTTGTCCCTAAGCATTAAAGCACTGAGTTTTGTGTCTATCAGCCAAGAGATGTTTACCTGGTGACAAATCGTAATTGCTCATATTAAATCCAAAGTACACCAACACATTTTCGTAATTATTTCCAACACATTGCACAGAGTTTGTCTGGTGGGCCAAGCAAACAGTTAACGAGCTTGGATTACAACCCAGAGTCCCAGATTGCATTGCTTGTGAACGCAGAGAAAACCTCCTGTTAAACTCGCCTTGATATGCTCCTATTAATGGCGCTTCGTTTAGCTAGGGATTTAATCATTCAGGCTGTAAATGGGATACTCCTTTTGTGTCTTGTTTCCGTGTCATGGTATTGCTCTAATCTGCGTTTGCACTCACTCATTCAGATTTTTCTGATCGTTCCTTTTCTTCTTAGAGCAGCTTTCATTGAAATGCTGATAAAATGTGACCTTTCTTAGACTAAAAGGTGATGTTTTCAAGGTTAAAAAATGAATTCTGGAAATTAAACTGTAATAATTCTCTGGTCTTCAAGAAAGACTTTTATTCTCCCTGTCTGATTTCTCAGCTGTAATCTCATTGAAACAGGTATTGCCTTGACATTTGCATCTCTTGAGGTGAGGTTTGTGGGTGGCAGGATTCCTGAGGAAGTCAGTGTCCAGTTGTGCATGCAAATAGCTCTTACCATCTCTGTGCTCTTCAAAAACCATTCTCTGGTTGTATTGCTAGCAGTCGGACTCTTGAGCCTCGCTGCAGAGAACTGGATGCAGCGAGTGGGGGAGACAAGGTAATTTTATACCACAGGATCTTCTGAGGACTGGATCTCTTCAGAAGTGAGAGTCAGTAGCTCTGTTTCTGATCCTGTACGTTGTGTTTTTCTTCTGTTGACTGTCGTTTGTTTGCTCCTTGCTTGCACAAGTGAGCTGAAGTGAACTAGACTGCCAAAGGAATACAGTCCCCAAATCTCTCACAATAGTCCTGATATCTCTCTTTGTGTGCAGCCCTTTCTCTGTCGATCCCTCCATCGGGACTCTTGGGATTGGAGACACCATGCAAGTAGCAGTGGAGTTTCACCCGCTGAAGACCGGGGATCATTCCAGATCCCTGATAGTTCACTATGACACAGGTAAGTTCTGGGCGCTGCATGGTTGCGCGCTCTCTGCATTCTTCAAAATGGAACCCCTTCTAAGCTGAATAATGTTAAGTTTGCTTTGCAAACAACTTCTGAAACCGTTTTTTTTTGTTTTTCCAAAACCTCTGCATGTTTCAGTGCTTAGAAATGAGTAGATAAGGAGCAAAGGCTGAGTCTGTCCTTGTTCCGTATGTCCTGTGTGCTGGTCCATCCCTGGGGGACCCTGGTGTCAGCAGGGTATCCTCCACCCAGCACCCCCCGTGACAGTCATCTATCATTCCCTGTTGTCCCGGCCACCTTAATTTCCTCACCAGGTGTACCTTCCCTGTCCCAGCTTTACCTCAAATACAAGTGAAAAATAGTTGGTGATTAGGGGGTTGTTAAAGTAGATCCCATCACAAAGGAGTGAAATTTTGGAGTCTTGTTTTGCTGGGAGTTGCTGAGTGGAAGGAGGAGAAATACTGATTCTCCATTGCAGCGTGCGTATGCATGTGTGAAGTTTTATTCCCAGATGCTATGTTTGAAGTGTAACATGGGAATGCATGTCTCCATCAGACTCTCTCCAATGCCCACTGTCCTTTACACACCTCTGTCCCCTGCGTGCTTCTCCGTCGTCTTGCCACAGACCCTTTTTGGTATGTTGCCCTCTACCCATCTACATCCCACACTTCTTAACATCAGGACTCAAGCAGCCAGGACGTGAGGGCTCTTGGGATTTGGCAGGATGTGCTCACTGCCTCCTGAGGCAGCTGTAAAATTTATAGCAGGGTATGAGAAACCAAGGTCAGGCCACAGAAATACTGTCAGCTTTATAAGTCACTTTAAGTGGGGAGAACTCAAGGAAAAGGTGCGACATTAAAATGCTTCTGTCAACCTTGGTGAACGAGACACTTTCTCACTTGCATGAATGCATTTGGTGTGTGTTTTCTCCTGCCTGAAAGAGAGGTTTGTTTTGTCCCTATTCCCGAACTTCGGTCCTGGGAAGCATGGTGTCCTAATCCAGGTGCTACTGTGATGCTTTAGCCTAGCAATGAACATTTTGGTTGTCTTGAGTTTGCAGAAGTTGTAAAAATGCTCCTATATCTTCTGAGTGCTCTTTGAAGCCTTATGAATTATCACAGCTTTGTTTAATATCTGACAGTTAATGTCGATAACCATTCACAGAGAATGGTTCGTGCTCACTCGGAGAAGCTCATGGGTTCGGAGCACACTGTTTCTTGAAAGAAACAGTGAAATTCCAGGTAGAGAGCACAAAAAGTGCCTCATTTGTGTATGCATATAGAGAATCTATAGGATAAAATTCAGAGGGCTAGCTCTTTCTCTGGGGTAAATCAGGGCTAACTACACTAGAGGTTAGGGTGTGGGGTTTATACTATGTGAATGAAAAGACCAAGAGAAGAATCAGGGCCAGGATCTTCATGGCTTGCTTTGAAAACCTGATCCGTCTTCTTACTGGACTGAAACACCTGGGTCCTCCGTGGTTAATCTTTGCAAAAGCGATTTGCGTGGATAGAACCACAGGGATCAAACTATCTGCTGGCTCCGAGATGGGCGACCTCCCAGGAACATGTGCAGCTACCTGGGAGATGAACCCAGGATTCATTCCTGCCTGTCAGTACAGTGCTGCAGTTATTTTTAAATAAACCATGGATTGAGAAGGAGAGCAAGGGAATAATTAAGGGATTATCTCTCTAGCTTTGAAGCATACAAGTAAGTAAAAGGCTGCTGAGATTAATTGCTAAAGTGAAACCAAAACATTTAATCAATCAGTCTTAAGAGCTGCTTCTTGCAGGTGTAGTGTAGAGCACCAGACAATATCGCCCAACCTCGCATGGCAAGCCCTGGCTAATTTGTCCTGCGCCAAGTCAGACTCCCTGTGACTCGCATACAAAAAGCAGCTGCGTTGCTCTTTCAGAGCCACCACCAGACTGTTTATTACAAAACAGAAAGCGCTAAGAGCAAAATAGCAATTTAGGATGTTGGGAGGCATTTTCCTTGCTTTACTGTGTGTCGGTATTGACTTGCTCAGCTCACAAGTGGCAGCAGTTCTCAATAAATCATGCTGCTGTTAGTGTGGCATACGCAGGATCAGGTGCATGTTGCATTGCTTTAATTTTTGCTGAAGTTGGGTCAAATCTGTCCCTAGCATTGCTTAAGCAAACATGGAGCTCTTCAATGTGAATAAGTCACAATGTCCCCTTTGCCTATTAATTGGTTGATTTAAATCGTGCATCCTTTAGACTGTGCTGGCTAGGAATGTAGGGACTGTCCCCGGGATAGACAGTACATCTATTGGTAGTCCTTGCTACAAACTTTACAGATGAGTGTGAAGAAGATGCCTTTGCTGCTAAAAGCTTTACAATTTACAATGAAAATTTGACCTTCTGTGCTTTACGTGTCCAAACTCCTCCATTTCGCCCCATGCACGTGTGTCTGGGTGTGAAAAATCCCAGCCCATCCTGAAATGAAGGTGACTTGGGATGTTCTGGGCTACTCATCATCCCTATTTGTCACTTTAACATCAGATGATAGTATCAGAAGGGGTTTCTGAAGCCTGCATGCCAAGCACACGCCCTGGTTTGGAAAGGGTTCTGCACTCAGGACCGCTTGAAGGTCTGGTTGGTGGCTTGGCCCTTCCCAGGTGACTTTTAACCCACCTCATGTGGATGTGGAAAATAAATTTATGGAGTTAAGTCTAGTTTCAACCAAGTCAGTATTCATAAAGCTTAGCTATTCTTTTAGCTCTCAAGCAGTTCTCAAGTGAGATGCCCGAGCTGGTTACCCTGACTGCTGCTGTTTGTACATCAAACCCAGTTTGCTGCAGTCATCACGTTCATTGCAACCTGGCAGTATAGCACAAGCTTGGCGTGGGAGGGTGAGCTTTGCTCAGGGACACGTGGTTAAGGAGATGTGTGACAGCTTCCCAGAGCTGTGCCGGGGGTGCAAAACAAACTCACCAGTCCCATAGCACCCAGAAACAATAACCTCTACGGCAGACGCTCCATGCAAGTAAAGGAGGCTACCAGAGACAGGAGGTGCTGGAGAGATGCTGGAATTGTGGAAGGAGAATCACTTCTCTGCTCAGAACTCCCTAACTCCTGACTCATGTTGAACTCCTGTCTCCAAGAAGTACCTACTATGGTATGAGGAGTGGTCTTCAAGGTGTAAGACCAGATCCTGTGCTTGTATATGGGTGCCTGCAGTGGCCACGGGACCCTGTGGCAAGGTCCTACAACGTGCTTCTAGTCTAGGAGATCTGTTGTGCGGCGCTGGAAGTCCTCTGTACAGGGTTGTTTCCCATCGGTCACTGCATCCCTTGGGATCCCTTTGTCAGCACGGGAAACTTCAGTAATTAGCAAAGCCTCACTCAGCTTGTGTGTGGCTGACAGCCACTATATATTGAGATGCTTTTATTGCTGTCAGTAATAAGAGTAATTAGGCAGATCGTTTTGCTTCGGTGGCTCTGAGAGACTGTAACGCAGAAGCAAAAGCCTGGGGGCAGGATCTCACCCTCTTTGAGGGGAGAGATCTAAGCGAGTACTCGTATGTGAATTTTAGGAGACTGCATATCCAAGAAGAGCCAGCCCTCAAGCAGGAACGTCTGCCCCACTACTGTCCTGTCTCCCCTTGGTGCAGAGCCCCAGAAAGCAGCTTCCCCAGAAGAAGAGGTAACGTGTGGCTCAGGAATAGTTCTTGGTGGTTTTAGTCCCGCTGGAAGCCTCCAGCCTCGTGCTAAAAGCCTGCTGAGGAACCATCTGGGTATTTGGCAGATTAATACCCTGTTTTCCCCTGACTTCCTACACAACTTAGGGGAGGGCTGGCAGTTCCTGAGCAGGAGCTCTCCTAAAGCAAATATCAGCTTGTTTGCTGTGGATCACAGACCCAGGCTCAGAGCATCCTTTGTGGCTCTGCACACCCAGGGCGAGGAAGGGAGGGCTCAGCCTCAGCTCCTTGATTAATTACTTCAAGGGCAGGTAGAAGATGTGGGCAGTGTCTGCCTCCGGCTCCAAGGCTGTCGATCAGATTGGGCTTTCCTGCACGGGGTTAGTTACCGTCCCCATAGGGAGTGGATGAAGTAATGTTTCCCCTCCTGAGCCCTGGGGAGCAAAACTTGCTCTCTGCCAAATTCAGGTTATTCCTGCACGGGAGAAGAGAGCAACGAAATATGTTTCTCCAGTGCAGCACGCTAGGAGCACCGGAGAGTTGCCGTGACGTGCGGTTTGGTTTGACCAGTATGTTCCTGTGTGAACTGCCGCTAAGGCTGCTAGCTGTATCGGTGTCTGAAGCGAGCGGGATGAACAGATCGGTGATCTTTCCCTTCCCTTGAGCCAGCACGAACGCTTGTGGGATAGATGTGATTTCCTTGGGGCAACGTAAGAAGCAAAAATAACAATAAAAAATTTCCGGGGTAGATCTCAAAGAACTGAATGGGAATTGCTCTTAGTATGGCAGCAATGCTCAGAATTACAGGGGGGTATCAGAGGTGGATCTAGGTCTTCTACCCTACAGAGGATGCCCTGACCCACTGCCCTGAGCTGCCTCTGTCCTTCTTGGTCTGCAGCAGCAGAAGCCTCCGGAGCCGTGATTGGTAACTGCCAGCTTGAGAAAACACTGACATTTAATCTCAAATGGGGAAAATGAGGCATGAGATCACTGGAAAAATTAAGGCATATTTAAAAACTACTAATTAGGGAGCTGACGTGGAGCTCTTTAGTCACCCATGGAATGACAGCGAGTTTGACGTGATGTATTAGAGCCATTTGGGTTTGGTGAAGATGATGGGTGACTACAGGACTGGGTGTGCTTGACTGGCAGCAGGAGAAGCAAAGTCTGCGTATCTTGGGCTCAGTGATGATAAACCGTAGTAGAGGCTACGTCGCATTGCAGGCAGGCCAGGGGGAATTGTCAACCGGGTTAGTGACTGTTCAGCTCCTGCGTGGATCAGCATGGGGTTGCCAGCTGGGAATGTAATCGTGTCGGGATGCTGAATCCCTTTCTTCAGGTAAAATTGATGCTGGGTTTAGCTGAGTCGGCTTATTTCAGTAAATGAGGCCACCCACCCATGCAAGGGCTTGGCGGTGTGCTAGTGATCACTGTGCGCGTGCAGCAGACTCATTAACTCCCAGCCCTGGTTGTTTATTGCTGTTTGAGGCTGAACAAGTGACTGTGGCATGGATGTGCCAGCACTTCTGAACATCCCAGCTACCCCCAAGGATAAAGCATCCGAGAAAAGCACTGCCTTGCTGTGATACGCATCTGTGGTTTTGTGTAGACTTTGGAGGACAGAACCACCTTTGCATAGCTCTGTCCTCTTTCCTTTAAGAACCCCCTTTCTACCAAGGGTCTTGTCATCTGTCTTGCAAGGCTGGCATTACAATCAATGGCTTCCAGGAACTTGTTTGAAAATGAAATGAAAATCCTATTGATTTAGTCTCAAGATCAAGCGTTTTCCTTGCTCTTTTTTTCTTCTTTGTAAATCCACTGATTGATGTGGATAGGCAGCAGGGTTTAACTGAGGTTTAGCCCTTATTGTGTTGCATTTACATTCCTGAGATGGCTCAAACAAGGTGCTAAGTGCTCTCAATTTGTACTGACTTCAGCCAGAATGAAGGAGGCTCAATACTTGCCTGAGCAAACTCTCTACCTCGTTAGATATTTATCCGAGTCATCCCTGTGCTGTGCAGGATACCAGGGTGGGAATACCAAAACCATTTTCTGGTTTTAATCTGTCTTGTGCGAGTGTTACAGGGGCTCTGATGTTGCTGTGAGTCTTGTTAAGTTACTATTGAGCTAAATTCGTGGCAACAGACCCTGGGCTTCTGATGGCCACCACTGTGTGCCATTGCTATTCAAGTCTGTAGTTCATCTTAATGCAATTCTCTGTTCCTTCAACACCAGACAGATTTATAGTAGCTTCTCGCAGGTGCTAAGAGTTGGGGAAATCTTCTGCTTTCTAAGCAGCAGCCTCTTTTGACTCCAAAGCTTCCCCGTAGTGCACTAGCTGATGCTGTTATTTTAGTTTGTGTTTAGTGCTGGCAGATGGTTAGAAACTTATTTTATTGTGTGAGTTTATAAAGAGCATCTTGTTTCCTGTGTTTATCCTAACGTGTAAGCCAGACTCTGATGCTGTAACTATTGTAAGAGGCTTCTCTAGCTTTTCCTTGGACTATAAGACATTTTAAAAACTTTGCTAAGGGATTTTTTTCTTTCTGCTTGTCGCCGTTGGTGAGTGCAGGTTGTGCTTTTCTTCCTTTGCTTGTGAGAATTCCCAGCTGCGTGGCTGGTTTCTGACTTTTATGTTCTCTGCTTCAAAGTGAGTGAGGGAGGCATATATTGTAGGCAAAAAAAGGTGCAAATAGGAGTTCGTGCAATTACGTGTTGACTTTCCATCTTAACAGTAGCAGCGCTGCAACAGACCGAGGATTGGTAACTAATACTTTATACAACCGATCGGTTATAGGCTTTTATAGTCCAGATCAATTAGATTGATGGGTGAAAGTAATTGGTCTCCAAAGTGTTCGTTTATGTCAAAACAGCTAATAGGTAACAACTGTTTCCTCTCTTTGTTCCCCTTTTCTAGAACTGCTTGCAATAATGATTTTTGTTATACCTAAAGTTGTTCTACTTCTTGCAAACAGAGTATGGCCTTTGCCCCCTCTCCAGGGCCTTGTGTTTCAAGGCAGATAGTCCATTACTTTGAGGGTAGATGAAAGGGAATTAAGTTTGTGCTTCATTTGTGCTTGAGGTTTTTTTGCACAGCTTTATAGCTCCACAACTATGTAACACACGTCCTGACAAAAACCCTGCTAAAGCAACCCACGGAGTTGACTGCATGAGCACAGACTGGGGTGTGTGTACTAGGAGGGTCATTTGGAAGCTAAAAATCTCTTTTTGGCTGTTTTGTTCATCCCCAGGTATGCACAGAAACAGACTTCCATGTGACGCCGCATATCCCATTTTTAGCACATGAAAGATTTCTGGAAGAATATGGTTTTCATCTCTTTGCAGGTCATCATTGACCGCAGCTTGTCTACTCTATCATCAGTGGAAATCACTAATATGTTCTTAAGTGTCATTAACGCTGGATGTGTTTCAGGGCAGAACTGACTATTCATTACCCTCCTTTCCTTGTGGATCAATCCGCATCTGCCGTGAAGCAGAAGAGCAGCTTGAAGGGTGATTGATTTATTAAGTGGTATATCGGGCATGTCTTTGCCAGGCAATCAGAATGAAAGTTCCCGCACTATTTTCCCCGTGGACCAAAAGCAATGTTTCAGCCAGTCAGGTACTCCAGCGTACCATTACTGTAGTAGCCATAATGATTAAAAATAGCCTGCGGCATCCTGGATATGCGGCAGTGCTGTCTTTCATCATCCCATGGTTTCATTGTCCTTTTCAATACATTCTGCAAGGCTCTTTCACGCCGGGCAGAACAAAGCCTCCGTCCTGGCTCCCGGATACTCCTGTGCTGGAGGATTTCATCCTCTAACGAGGCAAAGAGATCTTCCTAAGCACGGTGCAGAGGAGGTAATGGGGAGTACTTTGGGTGCTCCATTATAGATGGATGCACAACGAGGAGCCTATTTGATTGACAATGAGATGACTTTTAATGGGCAAGAGAGCTGTCGGAGGAGTGCAGCCTGTCCCCTAGACCACTGCTGGCTGGTCGGTGCTTTCCATCTCCCTGTGCATCCCCATCTGTTGTCTTATGGTTCCTCGCAGTGTCTTTGGGGTGGAGACCCTCCTATCGCCATGTGCTGCGTGGGCTCGGTGGGTGCTTTGCCGAGGCCATGTCAGGGACTCCTGGCTGTTAACAGCAGTAATTGTGGCAGTAGTAACGATTAGGATGTGCTGAGCTTTGTTGTAGCCTGAGAATGATTCTTTAGAAACACCCGCGTTAGCAGCAGCAGTTATTTAGTGGTGAGGTTTATAAACAAGCTGCTCTTAGGGCTGGAGTAAATAATGTGATGATTTAGAATCATCGAATCATAGAATCATTAAGGTTGGAAAAGACCTCTAAGATCATCAAGTCCAACCGTCAGCCCAACACCACCATGCCCACTAAACCATGTCCCTAAGCGCCTCATCTACATGTCTTTTAAATACCTCCAGGGATGGGGACTCCACCACTTCCCTGGGCAGCCTGTTCCAAGGCCTGACCACTCTGTCAGTAAAGAAATTTTTCCTAATGTCCAGTCTAAACCTCCCTTGGTGCAACTTGAGGCCATTTCCTCTCGTCCTGTCGCTGGTTACTTGGGAGAAGAGACCGACCCCCACCTCGCTACAACCTCCTTTCAGGTAGTTGTAGAGCGCGATGAGGTCTCCCCTCAGCCTCCTCTTCTCCAGGCTAAACAGCCCCAGTTCCCTCAGCCGCTCCTCATCAGACTTGTGCTCCAGGCCCTTCACCAGCTTCGTTGCCCTTCTCTGGACACGCTCCAGCACCTCAATGTCCTTCTTGGAGTGAGGGGCCCAAAACTGAACACAGGATTTGAGGTGCGGCCTCACCAGGGCCGAGTACAGGGGCAAATTTAACAGCGTCTGAAGGTAGCTCACGAACACCGCCTTGCAGAAGCACTTAAGAATGACTGTCGCTGCTCTGCGTTTTGCTCTAGCTGGAAATACAAGCGCGGGGGCTGACAGATGGCCATCCCCAGGCCGGCAGAGACCAGCGACCTCGTGGGTGCTGCCGTTAGCTTCCTGACAGCCAGACCGCTCAGAGCAATCCCCCCGACTCCGATCCAGTGGTAGCTCTGCGGGAGACGCAGCAAAAAGCATATGGTGGGGAGGGCTGGATCCAGCTGTAGGTGACTTCTCTAGCTTTCCAGAGATCGCTTAGCTGGTGAAGGGACTCACTTCTCCGGCGGTGAAGCAGTAGTAGGATCCCTCTGCATATCCTGAAAAACAAGGATATGCCGGCAGTGGTGAGGCAGTTGGGTATGGTAGTAGCAGGAGCAAAAGAAATACTTATCACAGAGCGATATGAAGGTACAATAACAGCCTTTTGAGGGAAGAGCTCTGCTTTCATTGCTTGCTTGTATTTTCAGTGAAAAAGCAGCAGGACCTGTCTCTCTTCAGCTGCGTTCATAGAAGAGATGAAAGCGAGGCACAGTCTTCTGACAAACTAGGCAAATGAAATTAAACTTGCTTTCCGTGCTACCCAAATATTCCAAATTTGACTGTTACGCACTCCTAAAAAGATTTAAAATCCAAATTCAGCAAAAAGGGAGTGACAGGGATAAAAGAAGAATACGTCTCAAGGAAGATGAGATGCAGCAGGGTGCTGTTTTGTTTCTATTCAGTCTAATCAATCTGGCAACCAGCTTCCTAATATTTAGAGCAGTAATCAATGAAGGAGAGTACTAGCTGGTGAATACTAGGAAAGTGTTCTTCATAAAACTGAAATTTGCTTTGGAATCTTTTTCAAGGGTTTGCTCATCCATTCATTGAGCTATACTTTCAGGCTAAACAAAATTTGTCTTTCTATTTAAGAACAATTTGTGCTGCTCTGAAAGCTATTCCCTCTTGCACCAGGATGATCATGTAGTATTAGAAGAATTCAGAAAGATGTTTTAGCTCTACTATAAATTCCCTCTTTTTCTTTTTTTCCAGCACAACAGGCCCCACAGGGGATGACCCAATGCTAGATTTCTTACTTCAGTAAATTCCCTCTTTTTCTTTTTTTCCTGCACAACAGGCCCCACAGAGGATGACCCAATGCTAGATTTCTTACTTCAAGGTAGTGAAAAGTTATGATGTGCCAAGTTACCTGTGTCCGTACTCATGCAGATGGATGCTGGAATAAAACACAGTGGTGTTTCTGCTGTGTCAAAGAGCATCGTTCAGGAGTGCACAACCCAAAGCATCTGCTTTACTGCTGTATAAAAAGTCTAGCTTTTAATTTCAAGTTCAGGCTTTGTTCGGGTTGTGGAGTGAGAGCTGTGTCCTGCCATCTGTAGGAAATGTATCAAAAGCATGTAAGAATGAGAGAATTGACAGCCTGTAATAAGTTCGTGTTGTGTAAATAATGATAGGGCAGATACATCTAGATTCAGTAAACGTGCTTTCATGGCAGCAAAGCATTCCAAACTACACACCATGGACATTACCCTGTCAAGTCCAATGCCTAGTGCTACATCACTGTTACAATACAGAGATTTTTTTTTTTTTAAACTTATATATTAAACAACCAAGAGCCTTAAATGAAATGTCACATCTAATTTGGCACCCAAGACGTGAAGTCTGCAGCTGCCCTTGGCCAACCCTGACAGCTCCGCTCTCTGCGTCAGTTCATCTGCCTGGCAGACAGATCTGCGGCTTCCTCCCGACCCACTGGCATCTGTGCACGCTCTGCTCTACCGTGGGTTTATATATTCAGCACGATGCCAGACACATCTCTTTGTGGTAGAAGGTGCTCTGGCAAACCCTCCAGCCTTCAAAAGGGTCCTCGGTGCCTGCAGCCAGGAGTGTAAGAGTGGCTGCGTCCCCAGCTCCTCTCCAGGAGAGCAGTCGTAAGGGGCGCTTAGCAAAGCGTGTAGAAACAGGCAGTGCATATGCTTTCTCCCCTGTGGGCTCTGGAGTTAGCGTTTTTCTGTGCTGGAGACTTTATTCTCATCTTTGTTTAATAGCTTCTGATGGTTTTCTCTTCCAAGAATTTGTCCAGTTGCTCTCTGGATTTATAGCTGTTAGCCTCTACAGCTTCCTATGGCAGTATGTTCCAAAGGAAGGCATGTTCCCTGGAAAAGTACTACTACTTTTGTGTGATTTCTGACTAATAACATTATTTCAGGCCCTCGGGTTCCTGTTTTATAACAAATCGTGACAAATTTTTCCTTATTCGCATTTCCCAGGCCATTCATGCTTTTACAAACCTCTCCCATCTATCTCCCATATGATTTCTAGGTTGAGGAATCCTATTCAGTCTTCATATAGAAGCTGCTCCAGACTTTTAATTGTGCTTTCTGCCCTTCTCTATTTAATTCCACATGCTTCAGCTAGTTTTTTGAGATCAGAACTACACCCAGTATTTCAAGACCCATGTGGCCATGGGTTTAGACAGTGAGATGATGGTAGTTTTCATGGTGTTTATTTTGCAGTAGTTTGTCTTCTTGATCGTTGTAGAGCATTAGCTCGTGTTTCCCTAAACCTGAGTTGTGCATCCTCGAAGCAGTGGGTCCTGGCTCCTTTGCTTGCCAGTGTACGCCGAGGATTCAGTGGAGGGGAAAGGTAACGCTTATAAAGCATACCCGCCTCTAACTCTTCCGAACTTCAGTTATTTTTATATGCTAAATTGTCCATTATAGGAAGCAGATTGTCCAGTCATTGGAAACATTGCTGGTTTTTTCACAACATAACTCATCTCTGGCCACAAATCCCTACCACTCCAGACTCCCTTAAGAGCAAAGAAATTGAGGGTTATACAGGCGTGAAGGCTGAATCCTCCACGTGCGGAGATGAATGAATGACTGTAGAGATCTACTATTTTAAGGGTGAGTCTTGCTTAATTCCCCAGCCCCCCTCCCAGAACGAATGTGTTTCTGCTGTGTTGTCTGGCGTAGGATTTAAGGCGTCCATCCAGCACGCATCCAGCTCTCTCCTTGTGTTGTTGCGTGGTAGCCATTTAAAGGCAGGTCCACCCACTGGCTGCCCTGCTGTAACCTGTGCGGTGAGGAGAAGAGATGCCTTTGCAGAGGGATGCTCTCCAGGATATGGCTGGCTTGCTGCACTTGTCGGTGGGGGCTGGCTCTGAGGCTTTAAGCACCACTCCGTAGAAATGCCCTTTCTAGAGAACATGTCTGATGTTTGCTGTTTGCATCTCACCTGGGAAACGCTCACGGACAACAGGAAAAGTGGGCTTGGTGCTGAAGTTTGAGCTCAGCTGACTCCCAGGAGTTACTTGGTTGGGAAGAATGAAGGTTTGAAAGCTCTGGAAATGAGGGAGCCTTTGGTGGGAGTCTGTTCTGGAGGGTGGGATGCTGGCAGGTACTCCAGCAAGACTCCAGTCATTAATCAGTTGATGTGCACAGCCAGGGGCTCTCTGCTCTTCAGTTGGTCTGAGGTGGAAAGCAAAGATGTCCTCACTCTGGTCGTTGAATAGCTTGGGAATACTCAGTGTAGACTTGCACACTCGGGCGTAGGCAGCAGGATCCAGGCTGAAGAAATGGGCTTGCAGGACTGTAATGGGCAGGTTGGTGTGGGCCATGCCCCGCCAGTCTCGTTTTGACATATCTTCATAAACTCACAGCAAGCGAGGGCACTGCTTCTGCAGCACAGTGAAGTTCTCTTCTGCGTCCCATCCTGCCGTGGGCTGTCACTTCACTTGTTCCTCTGAACCTCCCTTTTCTGCCCGCATGCCCCAAGGCATCTTCGCTTGTCAGCAACAAGGGATCAGGAGAGACACGGCACTGGTGGTGTGCCTGCAGGAGACCCTGGGCAAGCCGTGACTGAGGTGGGACTCCTCAGAGTCACCTGAATGACTTCGATGCACAGTTCCCTGTGACCTGAGTGGGATGGCAACCCAAAGGGCACATCTGAAAAATCTTGCTATAAATACTGTCACCTTGGGGATAAATCTCTACAAACACACCCAGAAATAAGGTGCTTAAAGTGGTGTCCAGGTCATCCTCATGCTGTACACACGCAGCTATCAGGATGTGGTAAATGTACAGCTGTAACACTTTCTTCTGTTACCTGTGGTTTGCTCTGTTCTTTGTACTTCCATCAGCAAGTGAGATGAGCAAAGACTCCCCTTTGCTTTGTTCCAGGTGAAGATATTCACACAAGCCTTTACGGAGCAGCTGTAGATGTCAACATCAGGCTAGACAGGAACTCCTTGACAGTTGAGAAGACTTACCTCACGCTGTCAAACCACAGATCCGTGGTCATCCACAATCGGAGTGAAATCATAGCCCACTTCCAGTGGAAGGTTTTTGTTACTCAGGAAGAGGAGGATCAGCAGAAGCTGAGGTTTGTTTGAAAGATTCTTTTCAGTAAGATACCCTGCCCAAGGGTAAAACTAATGTACGGCCTCAGAGGAGCGTTGGTGCTTTTGAATGGTTTAGGACCGGTAAACCATCCACAGTGTCAGGGTATGTGTCACGGAGCTTCAGGGTAATGGAGCTCAGCATTTCCCATTCTGGTTCCACCCATACTCCAGCTGAAGATGATGTTTTGGGGAGGAAAGGTTGATTGCAATGACTGGATAGCAAATCTGTGTTTTGTGGGAGCACAAACCACTAAGGTCCAGAGATCCCTGGGCTACAAAGGGTCCATGGGGCTGAGGAAAGTGTCAACAAACATTACCTGGGACTTCATGTAGCTGCAGGTAACATAACTATTATGATAGTCACTGCAGTTTCTTCCACTCCAGATTTGACAAGATGGCAGGCTCCTTTTCTAGCAATGTGCAGGGTAGAGTGCTTCATTGGCCCGGGGAGTTGAGGCCACCCTGCTGTAGGGTGTTGAAGTGCCTTGCGCTGTCCTGGTTTCCAGCACAACGAGGTATTTCTGCCCTTTCTTAGAGGCTGGGGAGAGTTTGGAGGTGGAGGGTTCTGCAGGGAAGGTAGGCCAGCACAGGATCTGGAAGTGCATTTGGGCTTCAGCAACCCATGTCTTCGTGGTGGTGAGAGATGGGGCAGGATCTTCAGAGGGTGTCTTTGGTGAAGCTTTGAAAGTTCCATTTCAGGCAGCAGAGAAACACTTAGAGCCCAGGGAGGGTGAATTAAAAATTACATTTAAAAGCTTGGGTGATTTAGGGAATCCTTGTGTGACTTTTCAGTCCTCGATGGGTGTAGGTGTATAGGAGTTAGTCTGAACCCATAGCTGATCAGGAAGCTGCTTTAAACCGGAGCACTTTTTAAGGGCTTATGAGCAAATAAAGTTCAACGTAATTAGGACAGAAATGCCTTGAAGGCCAAAACTAGTTTTCCACTGTTGTCTATTTTTAATTACACAGTATGTGACTTCTGTGCAAGCTCAGTGTGTTAAAAGAAAATCTTGTGACCTTCTCTTGGTATTTCCCTGGTCCTTTCCTTTACCATCTCTTCCCACCTGCCTGTCTCAGACTGGACCCTGAGTGATCCTCTTTCTCCTCAGAGGCAACCGGGTTTCCCCACAGTAGCCTTCAACCTGTTTTTTTTCCAATTACATTTGATCTCATGCCAGTTTATGTCCTAGACACTGACCAGGACGTTTTGTTCTACCTTACTTGCAGTCTTAGGGATGGTCATAGCTCCAAGGCCACTGTCCTGCTGTCAGAAACGCTTTTGAGGTCTTGGAGCAGGGAGGACATTTTCATGGGAGAAGGCAGTGCAGGACCTCACACTGGGATGTGACCCAAAAAGACCTGGATCGTTAGAAGGTCCATCCAGGCGTTTGCTCTGTCTCCCTTCTGCAGGAATTTCTGGGATGTAATGGTGGAATTATTGTCTGTTGGTGGAGGTTGAGTTGAGGGTTGCTCATCTCAGTGGCTGGAAGCCCCCACAACGCACAGCGTTGTAGGTCAGCCATGGAGAAACATCTCCTATTGCACTCTACGGGGAGCTAGCCAAAGCAAGTATCTGTGGTGCTGGTGACAGCATTTGCCCGAGGCTCTGTCTGTGTACAGCTAGTAACGTCCATGACTGTATTTCCTTTCTAATCGTATTTGAATTTAGCTGGGTGATGATCGCTATCCTGTTTATACTACGTTGCCTCGATTTGCTGCGTATGGAGCCTTCTGCTCATCGCCCCAGAGTTGTCACCTGCTGGTTCTTCATGGCCAGGGGACTGGAGCGTGAAGGGAGGACAGCAATATGCCAGCTAGGAAGCAACTGCTCTGTAGCAGTGTTCCCTTCTCATCTCTTGGTTGTGATCTTTAAACACTAGAACGATTTCTGCTACAACTACCAAGTAAGGGAGAGATTAACTGTGTCAAAGCTCTGTGGGGAAAGCCAAAAAGGAAAAAGACAAGGTGGTTCAAGGTTAGACTTAAGGGTTTGGATTCAGAGGTGCTGGTCCTGACTTCTTTATTGGGTGATGCTAGGCAAAGTCCCTTCCTTTCTCAGGGCCTCTGTTTTCATGCATATAAAACCATTAATTTCACTTGAGGTGAGGCGGTGCCGGAATTCATTAGTTTGCTTTTGAAGTGCTCTGGGATCCTCTGGTGGAAGGCAGCATGGGGAACAGAGAGCAGATATTGTTTGCTTATCCCTGCAGGTCCAAAAGGGAAGAAAAAAGAGTGACGCTAGTAACCTGCAGCGGAAACCCAGCTGCCTCTCCCCTGCCCCTGAAGCGCTGCAGTGGGTGCTCCTTGATCTTTGTTGTCTGTCTCCCACGAGCAGCTCTACGGTAGAAGCCAACTGAGGTTGTTGGTGGATTCTCCATCAGTTGTGGCAGTGGCTTTGAGCCAGGTCGCTCTCTTGAGGGCTGCTAGCTTTCAAAAAAACTCTTCTTAGCTTATAAGCGTGGAGTAAAACTACCTGCCATGCCAGCAAACAAGAAGTGATAATGGGATCCACTTGGGACCCCGTGGCTTGGGGTCAGCCCCTTGCTGGGCTGCCGCTGCTGTTCCTCCCCGAGCGCGCTGCTGCCCCTGCACTTACACGACCTTCTCTGCAAATATGTTGCTTATTAAATTATCTGCTCGGTTTGTCTCTCCGCGTGGCTGCAGGCTGTGTCGCAGGCTGCAGAGGCAGGAAGAGGACGAGACGGATTATTTTCTCAAGGAGTGCGCGGTGGACCCCACTCTCCGAGAACGCCTTTCCCTTCTCTCCCGCACCTTCCAGAACCAGAGGGCAAAGGTGCAAGGAGACTCCATGCTTTTCTTTGATGATATCTTCACCATTGAGCCGGTGGTAAGCGATAGCTGAGAGCCTCCCTTCCTCCTCCTGCCCGAATTGAGGTCACTTGGCAGATCCCTGGTTTGATATGTAAAGAGAGAAAACATCAGGTTTCAGGCTGGGAGAGCTTGTTGCAAAAAGCATTTCTGAACTGCGGGCTCCTGACAGGCAGCGAGAGCCTGCCTAAAGCTGAGCTGCTGCAGGGGCTGTGTCTGTGTCCTTACGGTGTTCAGAGGTGTCAATTATTACATGTAAGGGCACACCTTACACATGTGTATGTAATACGTGTATGGGGATTAACAAAGGATGTTAGGGCACTGTCAGTCCACATACTGACCTGAGGAATGAAATGGTCCTCTGGAAAGGAGGCCAAATTCAGCCCAGGTTTGATCATGGAAATACCAATCCCTTCATATAACCTGGACTTATACCATATCTGAATCTCCCTTCCGGTGTCACCTGTGAGCCTGGGCACAAGACTGGCAGGTTTAAATGGGCTTTTTGAGTTGTATTGCACATAGGTACAGAAATTTTTTTGTTTTTCTGTTTATGCAAGCAAAACCCCATGTCCTTCAATCAACCCGAGCTCTGATTCTGAGTATTTGCATGGTCTGAAACGAAGAATGCCGGCTGTCTGAGCAGTGCAAAATCCCTTCTCATCTTGGAGTAAGCGCTAGAATAAGCCCAACCTCTTCTTTTTTTTTTTTTTTAAATAGGTGAAACTAATTTTTTTTTTTTTCAAGGGAGGGGATCATGTTCTCTTCTTGGTTACTCTTATAGCCCATATAAGGCTGAGAGCCAGCAATGTCAGAACAACTGCAGTTTCACACCACTGTAGGTGACAGCAGCATGGTGTGACCAAGAGATTGTGTCAGAGCAGGAGGAATATTGTAGAGAGCGGGAGCTGGTCGGCTGAGCATTAAGAGCATCCTGCGGTGCATTAGAGCTGAGTTTGGAGGGTGTCCCGGGGCTCCTGCTTCGTTACGGTCGGACTATGTCTCCACAACTAGCTTAACCCGCCCTTGAGCTCCTGAAGTGCATTAAGGTGAGGTCCAGAAGCCTGGCTGCCCACGGTACTGAGTCCTGCTACTCCGTTTAATGATGTACGGACATGAAGTGTCACCTGGCCTCAAGTCTTGAGTGGAAACCTTTCCTAAATGGCTATGTTAATGTTACACAGTTTGCTCCAGGACTGAATATAAGTGGGCTACTACATGAGTCTCTCCCCTTCTGTCTTGGCCAGCATTATCAATCTTTGGATTTCCATTAATTCCATTGTTCATGGAACAATCAGTTTCACATTCAGAGGTTTGCTTGTGTCTTTCTTTTCCCCCTGACATATGGGTGTCTTTACCTTAAATGACAGTAAGTATTTTCTCCTCTTTATCAAATATATAATCTAAAAATCCACTGCCGCTGACTTCATAATCCTTCTCTCCCGTAATCTTTTGCCGTGACAGAGACCCTTCTTGCACCACCGTGTAAATCTGCTGGAGAGGCCCCCCAAAGCTGAGACCTTGCTGCCTCACAGACCTTCTGGCCAAAAGTGGCTGCTCTCTTCCTGCCTGTCACCCGTGATGTCCGAGAGCACCCTACAGAAATAATCAAACCCTTGTAACAAGTGGCTGGAAGAAGCAATTGCTTCCAGAGATTAGGGAGCTGATGGAGGGATAGTAGTCCTCCTGGGCAGGTGGCTTTGCGGGGTTTGTGCAGAAGCTTTGCTGTGTGAGTGGGCTGTCAGCTGCCGGTATTTTCAGATGTCGCTATCTGTAGAAGCTGCAGCAGGTCACTTCAGTCTGTATAGGGTTAACTTGCTGATGAAAATAATAACAAAAAAGAGGAGGCAGTGATTTTGGAATTAGGAGGTGACCATGAACATTTTGAGCAGCTGTCCAAGCCTGTGGGAAACAAGCTGTTATGCAACTCTGACTTTCCGAGTGCATCTCAAATTCAGTTTAATTTATTTTTGCAAATACACATGATATGTCAGCAGAAGCAGCTGTGATAGAAGCCCAGGTGGCTACCAAAGGACAAAGTCCTTGCTTTTTGCTGCATCCTCCCCTTAGCTGTAAGTCACATTGCAGACACGTGGGAGCTGACTCCTTGGAAATGGAAACCAGAGGAAAGGGAGGGCAAGGATTTGTTACCATTGCACTGACCTTGACAAGTCATCACTGTCCTGTCATTGCCTGGTAGCGACTCCTCAGTGTCATGTGTTAACTCTGAGCCCATGGAGGTGGTCTTCAAGATCTCCAGGTTATGAAACTGCTACTGTTGTTGATCCAGAAGCCGGGCCAGGAGGTGACAGTGTTGTTTGTTCCTGCCAATCTCCACCTCAGCTGGGGAACCAAGCTGGTCCCCATCCAAATGAGAGGTTACTACAGGGCACTTTTTGGCAGAGGCACTATCTCCAGTGGGAGCTATGGTCCATCCCACAGCTCGCTGTGGGTTAGTTATTTATGGAAAGAGGCAGATGTTAGCTTTGGCACTGCCTTTCTCCTAAGTGCCCTGAACTAGCAGGACGCGCTTTGGGTGTCAATTTGGTACTTTTGTTGCCAGCTCTGTCTTGGGTTTTCTGTCTGCTTTGAGCAGTGATTTCCTTTCCGTGGATCGCCTTCCCCCTCTGCAAAACAAAGCAGGGGATTTGGCCAACAGTTGGTGGTGCCTGGCTTTTGAAGACCAGCTTTTTCTTATTCAGGCTGGTGGAGATCTAGCAGATTCTCATTATTTAGGGGCTGAGGGAGGGGAAAATAGGATCTGCAAGTATTTACGGTTGGGCTCTTGCATAGAGACTGCTTCTGTAGCTGTGAGTCATGGTGTGCTATCCCCTCCCGTATGACGTTGCTTTTTGCTGTAGCAAAGCCAGGGTACAACAGCTGGAGTTTTTGTGCTGTATCATCATATATCCACCGTCTGTATTTTATGCCACCTGCCAGCTTCAGGCTGTCTGAGGCTGACATTAAGCCAGAAGTGTTGCAATATCATGTTCGCAGCACTATATAGTTTTATTTTTGTCCTGGTTAGCATCCACGGTAGTTTTCCATGCTCTCATTCAACTGCCATCCTATAGAGAATGTGCTAGCCCAGGCAGACCGCTGGCTCCTGAGGTGTCCCGAGGCTCATACGCATGTAGCAGCAGCCCGGAAGGGTGGGTAATGAGGCGTATCCTTTTAACCAGCAGTTCTTTTTTTTTCCCCATGGGGTAGCA
>NW_009213589.1:67311-70760 GCF_000690835.1 Fulmarus glacialis
CTATTTTAATTTCCCAGGAGAAATAACTCAATATTTTCTAGTTTCATAGTCTGACATACAGCAGTAATGAAGGGGGAAATGACAGAAATTTCCTGGAATAGTTATTCATTAAAGAATTTGTTTTAGTCATGCAATAGTAAAGTGTAACTGATTATTTCTTCTTGCCCTACACCTTTGGCATCGAATAGTCTGGCTTATAGCTTCACTGACAATACAGGGAAGCTATCTGTGGACGTACTGCCAAAAGATTCCGTCCATATACATTGAATCCTGCAGAACGGTGATTTCATATCAGGAGCTCAAGAGACTGAGTCTATTAGCTGCTGGTGAAGGTTTTCCTGGGAGCGAGGATATGAGTGCAAGGCTCCAGCAATAATGCTACCTTAGGATTGTTCCAGAGAGCTGTGCTGATGCATATGAAAGGATGGGGTTTAGTGCTAGTCCGTAGGCTTGTTTCCTCTGGTGCCTTAGAGGAGTCTCATCTGGCTGTGCCTTGGGATCCAGCAGCTCCTCAGATGTAGGGAGAGATGTCCCTTGTCAGGACCTTGGTGCACCACTGAGTGGTTTCCTGGAGCATGGCAAGAAGTCATCCCCGGCAAGGGAGGTTTGTGTGCTGCACCCTCATTTGTTTAAGGTTGCAAACGAAGAAATGACATCGGCCCAAAGCTCTAGGCTTCCTCCCACACTGGTTAATTATACAGAGAGATCCCAGCAACGTTGCAGCAATCATGATCGCTGTGACCTCGGCGGTATTGAGCTAATGATTCCACCGGGGACTCGGCCACTCTGAATAACGCCTGCAGGCACTCATTTCCACTCCCTCGCTGTTTGGAGATGTATGCTTGCAGTGTTCTCCCTGGTTCTTGCTGAAGCTGTGGGTTTTTTGGTGCAGTGGAAGTTCACCATTTTGATGTTCAGTTTGGGTTATCTTGGGCCAGGATCAAATTCCAGAGTCAGACAAATGCCATGCAGGCACTGACCCAGCTCCGGTTCCCCTTCCGACAGCAACGGTGACGCAGGAACGGGCCAGGACAACTGGGGCTCTCTGGGTCACGAGCAATGTCTCGTATCCCGCATGGAGACCAGCAGGCAGCCAGAGCAGATTGCAAAGCCCTGATATTGCTCTCCTGCCTTCTGTGCCCACTTGTCCGTAGGCAGAAGGACCCTTGGACAGTGAGTCCTGGCTGGGGTAGCCAGCTCTGCCAGGGCCTTGCCTTCATTTGTGAGCTGGTTTCCAAATTTTTCCTGCAAAGATGAAGGCAGGCCTGGTTTTCTCTCCAGGAGCTGATCTGAGATGTCCTGCTGGCTGCAAGCCCTGGCACCCAGCGGGAAGCAGGGTATCGCTGCTGGCTCTGCCAGGGTCCAGCTACCTGGTGCCTATTACAGATGCATATGGGCTGCTGGGGGCAGGTGGGGACAAGAGTTGAACAGGGACAGGTCCCGTGGTGGAGAGAGAGAAAAAATACTGAAGCGGACTTGATATAGCACAAGGCAGTTCCGTGGCAAGAGGCGGTGTCCCCTGAGAACAGGCTAAGTGTGGGCGTTGTTATCCCAAACCAGGTTAATCCAAAGCCGCAAAGACCAGAAGGGATTCCTCCGAGGGGCAGCTCTTGGTGTCAAGCTCTGTGTCTGCAGAGAGCCCGGGGCATGTACAGAGGCTGCTCTCTGGACTACCAGGTAGCATGTAGCCACGGACTCCTGGGGCTAGTACACCGCTGGTGTGCTGTGAGCACTATCAAAGGTTTTTGTGTTCCTCTGGGGAGGAGGGATATCCTCATTGCCTGCCTTTGACACAAAACTCGGGCGTCCCGGCTTGGTGGAGAACCTGGGCAGTTCATTTCTGCATTCAAGGGGATGTAGGCTTTGTAGCCTGAGGCTCCCTCTAGATGATCCGAGTTAGATATATAAAGTTTATATAGTGTGAATACTCCCACATCTCTCCTGAACACTTGAGGCCATTCTGGCCTTGAAGATTCGGCCCTTATTCCTTCTGTATGTTGGGACCTTCATGGAGAAACTGGGGCTGATGGTGCCAGAGGAGCTCCTGGAAGGTTTTCGCTGCCCTGGGAGGAGCATTGGAAGTACCGCAGTAGCCTGGATGGACTCTGCAGTGGCTGAAAGCCTCGCTGTGCCTCCGTTTCTGTATGTTGTAAAATGGGGAAGTGGAAATTACTGAAAATTTTTTTTTTTTTGAGGTTCTCTTTCTATTACCTCCTCCCTGCTGTGGTCACAATGTCTCCCTGTGCGTATTCACCGCTGCAGTCGGGATCGTTGCTGTGCGAGTCACGTTAGGGGCTCAGGCAGGCGCAGTATCAGTCTGGCTGGCGGCCAGAGCTTAGCGGGGGAACAGGTAAGTTTGCCATCCTAGTCCTGTTCACCCAAATCTCGGTTGGCAGTGACCAGATCAGAACAGTTGATGTGGTCAGAGCCGTCGTGAGCATCAAGCACGTGCTGTTTCTGAACCATCTCCCACTCTTGTCCTAGCCTTCTGGCTCTGCAGGCTCTCCTAGGTTCCCTGCCCTCTCAAGTCTGTCCCTATCCCTGCCTCCGTGATATATCGCTGTTACTGTGCTCCAGAACAGTGGGGTAAGATCACCGTGTCGGTTATATTTCTGTCACAGATGTGCTGGCCTTGGAGTTCATCGAATCCCAACGTCAGCAAACTCGCTCAGCTAGAAAAGCGCACTGTTGTTAGCAGATACATATTCATCAGGCCAATGGTTCTTTTTAACTTTTCTTCCTTTCCTGCTTAGCTTCATTTTTGCTTATGAATTGTGTTACGCTTGCTTCCATTAACGGGAGATGTATTGCCTCTGTCAACCTCTGAGTAATAACCAAACTGCTCCAAAGTGTCCACAGGGCCAATATATCTGATTGCGGCACATAAAATAGACCAGTGAGTACCATCAGCCTGCGATCCAGCAGAAGCGAGCAGCAAAACAGTGCTTTGTTAGACAGTTGACCTGAAAGACTGATACTGCTGCATTAGGCTCAAAGAAGTTTCTTTTCTGGCCTCGGTGGAAGGAGGGATGCTCGCTGAGTTTCCCAGGAATGATTTGGCTCTGTGAGACCTCATTCTTGTTCGTATCAACTCTGCTTCAGAGCAGCTGGTGTTGCATTGAATGATGACATGGTATAAAAATCTCACTCTGGTTTTTCAGATAGATCCCAAAGTTTTGCAAGAAATAACACAGTCCCAGCAAATGGGATGCTCAGTTTATGGTAGGCATTGTCTGTCTGACAGCCAGCGCAAACCCTAAGGTGCCTGCCCCTGGTAATCCAGCTGTGCACAGCCCTTGTAATGCAGAACTACAGTCGAATCCTGCCATCAGTTTTCCCTCAGCCTCGCTGGTCCTGTCCTGTCTCATTCGATGGGCCGAGGCCAACTGTATGAGGTTCAACAAGGCCAAGTGCCGGGTCCTGCACTTGGGCCACAACAACCCCGTGCA
>NW_009213589.1:70912-86133 GCF_000690835.1 Fulmarus glacialis
ATGATTCAAACACCTTCTCCCCGGTTTGCCGTCTGGCACGCGGGGCTCTGCAGAGCAGATGGATGCTTTCCCTTGGAGTGATCTGGGTGGCCGTTCTGAAATTAGGTTCTTTTCACTCCCACTCATTGCTGAACTCCCCTCCCTTTTACTGCACCCCTGTGTTTTTGTTTTAAGTGCTATCCTCCCCTGCTTTATGCCCTTCTATAAGATGAAGACCTCCAGCATCACCAGCGCTCTCAGCATAGCAGCGGTGAGTGTTTGCGTAGCTGCTGGTGAGGCTGGCAAGGCACCGTCTGCTGTGCGGGAACTGAACAAGGGGTCTCTGGAGCTCTCGGGGCAGGGGGTCACAGCAGCTGGAGCATCAAACAGTACCGCTGGGCAGCTCACCCCACGCAGCACCCTTTAAGGAGAAGCGCAGAACGCCGGTGAGATGTGTGTTCAGCTACAGCCGTTGGGCTTGAAGTAAATGCAAGCAGCTGCCTAGTGCATCCCCCCTCCCCAGGGATGCTCTGCCCAGGGTGAGACCACCGAATTCAGTCTGTTAAACACACAGCGAGCAGCTGGGTGATGAGCACGGCTGAGTTATTAGACTCTAATTAGCCAAGCCAGGGAAATCTATCATCCGAGTGGTTTTTCTCGGTGGCTTGGCTTAGGCAAGCTCCAGGCGTCGTAGCAGAGCTTACGTTGTTCGGAGCACCCCGAATGCTTTTATTCCTGCAAACCCAAGATAACTGTGTGGATGCTCAGTCCGTGCGGCATCCCTATGGGACCCAAAGGCTCTGATATCTAGCACGCTGACTGTGGGTTGCAGGCTGATGTCCCCAGTTTGCTTCCTCAAGCAAGTGTGTTGTCATATAATAAGGCTTCATCTTCATCCAGTTGCTTGCTGGATAGAAACACGATGTACATTTGATCTGGCAAATGTGTTTGCTCTAGGTTTTGAGAGGAATCCAAGTGACTTTATGCTTTCAGACTTCATTTTTCTTATCATTGTGGTGGTGATGGTTGGTGTTCGAAACAGTTTTCTCCGCCTGTTCTTCCCTCTGTTCTGTTGACTCTGAGCAGACTGTGCATTAGGGAATTATTTGCAGCTGCAGCCCAATAACTCACCATGTCGTAGCTCTTTAATTTTTGTGGGGACTGTCCTTTCAGCTATAAGCACTAAGTCGATGGGAATTATTATAGTTATTTAATATTTATGCTGCAGGAGTGCCGGAGGCTCCAGTCAGTTCAAGACTCTTCTGGACAAAGTACTGAGGATACCCAGCAGCAAGCAGAATCGAAGCCTTACTCTATTGAGAGAAAAATAACTCTGTTTGTTTTGTCTCCTTCTATAAGCTAAATTTTTCATTCCTTGTAGAGTATTACTGCAGTTGTCAGATGTGCATATATTTATGTCAACAAATGCACGAAGAGACATTTGTAATGGTAGGGGTTGAGGGGATGTAAGTGGTACCTTTGTTTCAATCAGTTGCAGTAAGTGAGTGAGAGCCTTCACAAACCAGGGATGCCTCCAAAAATGAGCGACAGGGCTCCCTGGGATGGAACGCCAGTGCCAGGACTCTCTGGGAGAGAAGCAGAGAGGGAAGACCCCGAGGAAGCAGCAGACAGTTGCAGAAGCACTGGTGGCATGGCCCAGACTTAACTCTCTGAGCAAGGAAAAGAGCTATTTTACTTGATTTTTGGTTGAAAGAGGTGTGAAGCTGTAAGCAAATTCCATCTCTTCTTGTTTGAGCGTGTGTTCAGGGAAACAGGAGAGTGTGCACCTTGCAGAGATAAACAGGACACATCCAGCTCAACTTCATCCTCAGATCTTTTGTAACCTACGTGCCGGCTAAGTGCTCGCGGCACGGGCAGAAGCAGCCATCAACAACGAGTCCGTTCTTCACTGATCCCCAGGCAGGAGGGCTTGTTCTGCTAGGTGCTGAGCGCCCCGACTCACCGGAGTACATCGTATACTTAAATACACGTACGGGTGAAGGGTATAAGAGGCAGCACCTTCGTAACTAAGAATGGAAAAATCCATTTGATTTTCTAAATCTCTTCTGATCTGAGCAGAAGTGTTCACATAGCCATAGTGATACAGGGATAGACGGGAAGGCTTGCAGGAGAGAGGTACCCTTTCCTTAGACCGGCTGGTACTGCTGAAGAAATCCTGCGTGGTTTGCTGCAGTGTGAGCTGGTTTGGTTGCTTTGTTATAGCCCTAATTTAACAAAATGCCTCTACCAGGTGCCAGTAAAGGTAAGAGACTTAAAGTTTTTTTGCAGATGCTTCCAAACTCTTACAAATTTTGTTGGTAAGTGTTACTTGCTCCTTGCTCTTCGTTGGTGCTCGGAATCTAGGCTACAGGGCTGTGGTTGAAAACGAGATGCAAGATAAAGATAATGAAGATAATGAAGATAAATGGTTTGCTGTCTGCTTCTGTTTTAGGAGGGAGATGTCTGGCCAAATTCTTCGGTTGAAATTAATGTGATCTTTAAACCCCGAGAAGCCAGAGTCTATCAACAAACGGTCTACTGCGACATCTCAGGTACAGCTCCTTTCTCCTGCGTCTGTTACCCACAGTGGAGGCGAGGCACAAATAGAACCAGCCCACTCGGTTCTCGTGTAATTGCTAGGAAGGGTCAGTGGTCAGCAGGGTGGTGCTGGCACATGCCCACGGTCCCTGCAGTTTCCAGGTGGTCTCCTGTCCAAGGCCAGCCCTCAGGATCCCTGGCTACAAGCTTGGATCGCTGATCCCAGAACAACTAAGGCAGTGAAGGGATAAGTTTTCATGCCGTGGGTTTGCCAGTATTTGCTCTGCTGCGAGGTGTCTGTAAAGCCAAAGAGCTACACAGCAGAACAGCTTTAGTAGATGAGCACTAAGCCCCTATAGATCATCTACCTCCAAGTTGAGTCTTTATTACGTGGTTGCATCGTTAGACTCCTGAGGTGGTACAAGCCCAGTTCCAAATGGGCTCCCAGACTCTGGATCACCTCCGGCTACACAGACGCTGCCAGACTTTAAGTGGCCGAGCCCTCCTGAGCACGGGATGTCTGCGAAAGGACCACCTCTGGCCAGCGTGTGCTTCTCTCCCTGCGTGGGAATTGTCACCTTGGGGCTCCTAGTCCGTGGTGCGTACGGGTAGCGTTGCACAGGCCTTGCTGTACTCAGCAGGGTGAACACCCTCCCTGGAAATCAGAGTCTGAGCAGTCCGCTAGAAAAAGCTTTATGCTCATCCAGTCTTACAGAAGTGCTGTCAAGTTTTCTTCTGGGAGCAGTTACCGTTGACCCACCCAAGTTACACCAGCTTTGCCCTTCCAGAGGTGATCGCTTTGCTGTGCTAGCGCGGGGCAGGGAACGCTTGCAGCAAGCTGCGTGGTTCGGGTTACCTTGTCCTTCCTCTGCGTCTCTGCATGGTGCTGCTCAAGGTGTTTTTCAACAGTGGGAGATAGCTGTCAGATTTCCACCCAGGGAACTTTATGGTTTTCCCCATCTAAGAGGAAGAGGTGCAAGACCCGTGGTCCTCCAGCAGCCAGGCTCCTGTTCTGGAGGGTGCTGAAATCGCTAACCCAGCTGCTCTGTTGCTTTCCTTACTGCTCCAAGCTGACAGATACAAATGTCATGAAACAGCTTTTTATTTATACAGTAATTGCGCAGGGTTTACTTGGCAAATGCCACCTACAGTAATTACACAGGGCTTGAGTTAACAAACTGTCTTCCTGCCCACCAGCTGCAGTTGCTGGAGCTGTGGAAGGAAAGGATTGATTTAAAAAGTTGCTCCCGAGGGATTCCTTGCTCAGTGCTGTGCTCCTGGCTCTGGGACTCTTGCTCTGATGATGGGGGTGTCCATCACTTTGCTGCAGGGATCTTCAGCGGTTGTGCCAGGAGAGCTTTTTCATTGCAGAGAAATAGGAAAACTACTTGCATGCAACCCTTGAGCCAGTCTAGGAGCTTTAGGAAACAGCGCTGTGTTTAGAAAGAGGAGCCTGCTCTTGGGAAGACCATGATGGACCCTCGGGAGAACTTAACTCTTCCACTGGCTCCTTGGAAGAGGACCTCAAGGAGATAATTTCAATTATGCACCTACTCCCCATCCCTTACAAAACAGAGCTGATCCACTGTATCGTCAGGGGGTGGAAACTGTCCCAGAGTCAAGGTCCCTGGGTGCAAAAGAGTTTAAAGAAGAAAACAACGATCTTTAGCTAGGGAGTCAATTAATTTTGCTTCTTGATTCCACTAAGAGGCATGACTGCCTTCCTCATGTGCTTGCATGCCAGTCACAGATCCCTTTGGAGGATGGTTTGCAGACAGTGTGCGTCCCTTGCTGGGAATATTTGGAAGCTTTGCCCCGGTGCAGCACTGTGAGTTGTGCGGCTGGATCTCGTGCCCTGCTGGAAAGGGGCTTTGCTGGCCTCCACTTTTTTTGCAGGTGCCTCCATAAATTGCTTAGCAGATGCTTCTGGATCAGGTGGTTTACAGAACTAATCAGCACTGGGCAACTTGCAAAGCTGGCAGTTAAGGAGTGGTTTGAAATTTGCTCTTGGCAAATATTTAAGCTTAAAATGAACTTTCTTAGTTATTCGTGCAAATAAAGCCATGGCTCTTGAGTGCTGGAAGGGAGCACACGGTACGGGGCTCAGACACCTAAAATTCATTTTTAGGTTTGTCTGCACACAGAACTGTATTGGGTTACACCTTGCAAAACCCCTTTCTAAGCCACTCTTGCAGGGAGAAGCAAAATCCCAAATGATGATCGCTCCCTTACCTTGTGACAGAACTGTCCTGCATCATGTAAAACTGTTTATTGTCGTGGTCAGGTGAAAATCACGTTCAAAAACAGTCACAAAACATGGGGACATTCTGTGAACAAGAAACTGAGTGTCAGAAAGCAGAAGTTAAGGACTTTGGCAACGAAGTCTTGTGCTGTTGGGCCACCTACACCCCTATTTATTGGAAAGCAAAGCAGCAATGCCAAGCTGTACACCCTGCATGATGTGCCAAGGTGGTATTCCTACTGAGATCCAAATTCTCGCTCCACGGTACCAGCTGTGGATTTGGGATTGAGGACAAGGAGGCTGTAGCCCCTCCGTGCCCTCGGTCTGTGTGCTCCAGGACATGTTATGGTGGGAGCATCGCAGGGCCACAGCCCCGCTATACCCAGGCCTTGGGCAAAGGCTGGATGTTCCTGAAAGCCCCAGCTCCTAGCAAAGAGGAGGACATACTCTCTTTCTTTAACTCTCAGCTCTCCTGAATGCTGCCTGTAGTTTAGTCTGCTCCTTCTCCTTTGGGAAAAACCCACTCTGAGGTTCACCTGGAAGGAGGAAGAGCAAAATTTCTGGCATTTCCTAAAGTTTCAAGTTCAGTGTAAGGGTAGAAGAAAGGATGGTTTCCATGGACGTTCAGGAGGGGAAGAGGATCTACTGCAGAAGGGGAAGAACTGCCACTGATTTTTTTGATCACAGTGGCCATGGGACATGTCTCAGCATGATCATGGACAAAAGCATGTCACTTGGACATCTTTGCCATTTCCTAAGAGCTTTGATGGCTTAGGCCTAGAGTTTTTAATGAAAATTAAGCCAGACGGGATGCAAGATGGAGAAATCTTTTGACAGTGAGCACCCAATACTGCCTCTTTTATAATATCTGTAAAATAGAAATACCTAGCTCTCCAATTAATGCCTGAGCTGTGAAACATAACTCTCATCTCTGCTATCAGCTGGGCTTTCACTGGATCCACTTAAAAAATGCTGAATTCAACAAAAGCTCCCTAGCTCTTCCTTTCTGGCTTTGGACACTATCAAACGTCCTCATCCCATGGTTGCAAGATCAAAAAGTCAGTAATCATTGAAAAGGCTGTTCCAGGAGAGTTTTTTTTCAAGTTGTGATCTAGTCGCTGTGTTGTCACACCTGGGCTTCTCTTTGCAATAAAAAGTCATTTTGGACATTCTGGAATATCTATGCAGAAGACTTTTTTTTAAAAGCAACCTTCAATCCCTGATCTTTAATAAACGGTGAGCATTGCACAAAAGGAACTTGAAGGAGAGAGGAATGTTTTTGCACAAAAGCTACCGTGAAGGTTCTATACAACTTTTGGGCCTCTCTTTTCTTCCTTGTGCTACTCGCTTTCCGTGCAGAGTAGCATGGGATGGCAGGGAGATCCGAGCCGAAATTCGAGCTAGGATTCAGGCACTTTGGGCTGCTCCAGTGGTTCAGAACAGCCTTCAGCCTGCAAGATCCTGCCCTATGTCATCTTAGCAGATATATGGGAGCAAATTAGCATCTTGGAGTTTGGCTGTAAGCCTTGTGGTCTCAGTTACCTTTGCAGCAGGGGCTGGGTGTATTAGCAGTGTATTTATCGCTTATCTGGTCTCGGTAGTGAGGAGGCTGGCTTTCCATAACTGCTCAGCGTGCTTCAGGTAAGGTGTCTTTACAAGGCTGAGCTCTTGGTATCGTGGTGGGAATGGGTGAGTGCTTCTCTCTGGAGATCATAAAGCCCTGTGTTGTTTAGGCGCTGCTGCCGAAGGTGAGTCCCGGACCACCCCGGTACGGAGCTGTGTGTTGGGCACAGGCGGGGGCTGAGATGCTCTGCCTGCTCTGGGCAGCACTCGACGTGCGTATCGCCGTTATCAGGGAGCTTCGCCTTGCTTGGGCTCCTACCTCTCGGCTCCTGTGCTGTCGTCTCCTGATTGCATCGGTATAGACAGCAGAGTTTTATCTTCGGTTCTGGTTCATGAGCTTTTTGCCTTCACTGAATGGATTTCAGAGCTCATCTAAGTGCACGGGAAGAAATTCAGAGATCATGTTTTAAACTCAGCATCACGTTTTCAGGGTGCAAACTGATTGCTAAATTAGAAACCAGCTCAAGGGGTTGGTTAGAAATTAGAAACCAGCCCAAGGGCATATCTCCTGAGGGAAGAGGAGGGTCCCGTATCTTCTCCTGGAGCATCTAGAGCTGCTCCCATCCAGCCCGGGGGCAGGGACTAGCATTGAGGCAGCCTGGAAAATCCAGGGCAACAGAGGGAATTATTGTACTGAAATGGAAATCTCTCCCTAGGCCGAGAGACCAGGCTGCCCCTGCGCCTCAAAGGGGAAGGCATCGGGCCCCGGCTCCGCTTCAGCTTCGACCAGCTGGACATCGGGAAGGTTTTTGTTGGCTCAGCCCACAGCTATGAGGTGAGCAGAAGGGGCTCGCAGGGGTTGGGGTGGATCCTGGTGGCTCTTGGGGCAGCAGTGAGCCTCGTGGACCTGCGGGATTTCTGGCAACTCAGGCAGCTGTGAGCAGGGGATATTTGAAATAATAATCACATTGGGGGGGTTTCACAGAATCTGCATACTTTTGATGGGGTCTGAAAGGTGTATTGTTCGTGAAGCCCTGATCGCTGCTTTTTGGCAAGCTGCAAAAGGAGGCTTCTTGCAAAAAAAAAAAAACCCTTGATGCACGAAAGCAATACTGGGTCGGAAGGAGAAGTATTCAGAGGCTTTTCTTTCAGCCCTAGGTGCAATGCACCTTTGTACTCTGGCTGTTAAAAAGCAGCTGGAACAAATTTACTGTGTTTGAACTCAAGTCCATTGCAAACAGTTTTCAGTTAAGTGCATCCTACTGATTCCTGGGAGTCAGAGGAAAGCCATATTTTGTTGAACACTCGAGAGATCTACTACCTCGAACAAGTGACACAATCCCGCAGTATTTGTTGAGATTCAGCTCTTTTCATGTTGGGTGAGAAATGCCCACATCTGCCTGTGGGTACCAGCATGCCGTCAGTCACCAGCAAACCCACCCAGAGCAAAGCTGAACTTGGTGCATCTCTGGCTCTATAAAGAGCAAAGCATTTCTTGAAATGAAGCAAAGGACCTTTCTATATATTTGCCTCCCCCCAATGGTGTCAAGTCTTCTTCAAAAAAACCAAGACAGAGCAAGCGAAAGAGGTAGAAAATGAGGCAATACATCATGCCAGACACTTTCAGAAGCTTGGCTGTGGCAGGGAAGGACACATTAAGGTGTTTTCCTACCAAAATATTGTGCTTTCTATGCATTTTTAATGCTGGTACTGTATTGATTCTCTCTATATCAATTTATTATTTTCGTTACTCGAGAAAATGTGAATAAGTAGATGATGCTGTTAATGCTGTCCTAAGCAGCTAGACTGGAGGTAAACCTCTGCTCAGCATAGGATCCTTAAGTGCAATTTGTAACTAAGGTGTAAAACACATGAGAGGAGAGAGTAGTTTTCAAGTTACTGTTGTGGAGTTTGAATATGTGACTATTTTCAACAGCAGCTGCAAAATTAAAAAATAAGGGACATTTCTATGCTTCTGTCTCAGTTTTTCTGACAGGTTTTGCAAGGACAAAAATTAGGGAAAAGAAATCCAAAGCAGATAGGTAAGTCCACGGAAATGACAGGATTTCACCCTGCAGCAATCGGAAACTTTGCAGCTTTGCTCTGGGTAGGTTTGCTGGTGACTGACGGCATGCTGGTACCCACCGGCAGATGTGGGCATTTCCCACCCAACGTGAAAAGAGCTGAATCTCAACAAATACTGCGGGATTGTGTCACTTGTTCGAGGTAGAAGATCTCTCGAGCGTTCAACAAAATATGGCTTGGTTGCAAATTTGCATTTTCTTCTAAATAATGGTAAATTCATAAATGATGGCTGTGAATATTTATGAAAGAGAAACCCAAAAGAACAGGTGGAGCTGCTATGCACCTCACTCTCATCGTTTCTCGACATGCCTGGTTGAGCAAAGACCGAGAAACTATCACATTAAAGAAAAAATAAACGAAACCTAAATTATATACTGTAGCAGAGTTGGGGAGTGCTTCTGAAGTTGGTTATAGTGCTGAACTGAGGTGTCTTCTACATGCAATAAACTTGTTGGCTGCGATGGAAGCTGAACGTGTTCTGCGCTTGGCAGGATCGGACTCATCTGGAGCAGAAGCAGTTGCGTGATGATTCACTAGTAATGCTGCACCCGCCCTTCGGTGCTCTTAGGGACGGGTCTGAATCAACTCGGTGATGCTGAGCACGTCTCTGCACTGCAAGTCGAAGTGGACTGCTCTGTGTCAGGGGAATAAACCCAGAGTGACTCTTTATGTGAGGTTATCACTGCTTTGCATGAAAAAACCCAAAGGCAGAACTTGTCCTGTTGTATTTTCTTTGGCTTCTGCCAAGCAGCAGCACACAGCATCTTCTGCCTTTTACAGATGTTGATTCTTTAATCAGAAAACTAATCAGCCTTCTGTAAGAAAGGAAGATTCCTATGTATTTCTATTTTGCTTTCTTGCTGCTGCAGGCGATCCTGTTTAACAAAGGAGCCATCGATGCTCCCTTCAACTTGGTCCCTCCAGCCACAGCTCTGGGCTCCTGCTTCACCTTTCTCCCCCGGGAGGGCATCATTTTGCCGGACGAGCTCCAAGTCATCCAGATCTCCTTCAGTTCCACCATTCTGGGGCAGTTCACAGAAGAATTTGGGTTCAGTGTGAATGGATCACCTGAGCCTGTGACCTTGACTATCAGGTGAGGAGGATTATAGGAGCTTGGTGGCCACATCTGTAGTTATCTCTGGGTAATCATCTCCCACCTACCTCAGTTTATGATGGAGCAGAGGAAAAAAAGATGTTGTTTAAGGTCTCGGCTCTGATCCTAGCATCCCCACACTAAGAGCCAAGGCTTTTTAACCTTGACTCCAGTTTGAACCTTGCAATTGCAGCAGCAAATGAAGTGTAATTGTCTGCGAGGGGAAATCATAGAATCATAGAACAGTTTGGGTTGGAAGGGACCTTTAAAGGTCATCTAGTCCAACCCCCTGCCCTGGGCAGGGACATCTTCAACTAGATCAGGTTGCTCAGAGCCCCGTCCAACCCGAACTTGAATGTTCCCAGGGAGGGGGCATCGACCATCTCTCTGGGCAACCTGTGCCGGTGTCTCACCACCCTCATTGTAAAAAATTTCTTCCTTTTATCTAGTCTAAATCTCCCCTCTTCTAGTTTAAAACCATTCCCCCTTATCCTGTCGCAACAGGCCCTGCTAAAAAGTCTGTCCCCATCTTTCTTATAAGCCCCCTTTAAGTACTGAAAGGCTGCTGTAAGGTCTCCCTGGAGCCTTCTCTCCTCTAGGCTGAACAACCCCAACTCTCTCAGCCTTTCTTCATAGGAGAGATGTTCCATCCCTCTGATCATTTTGGTGGCCTCCTCTGGACCCGCTCCAACAGGTCCATGTCTGTCCTGTGCTGAGGACCCCAGAGCTGGACGCAGCACTGCAGGGGGGGTTCTTGCCAGAGCAGGGCAGAGGGGCAGAATCCCCTCCCTCGACCTGCTGGCCACCTATGACCATGCCTCCTATGCTCTGAATACCCAGTTTAACTTTCAAAGTCTTGGGTTCCTCTGGAAAGCAGCTTTGCCTTTATTGTTGGGCCAGGGTGGCTCTGTGGCTTTCCAGGACACTTTGCACAGAATTCAGCAGCAGCAGGTTCCTTTTGTGACCCTTTGACATCTCTGAGGACCCCGGGGCTTTAAGTGACTACCCATGCTGGAAAAAAGTTTGACTGGAGGCCGATCAGGAAAGTTGTGGAGATGCCCGCTGCCCAGCCCAGGTACCCAGGAGCTGGAGTGACTCCTTCCTGCAGGTAGCTCATTCCCCCTTGGGCCGTGGCAGACGCTGTGATGGTATCAGCTTTGGGCAGTAGATGGCCTGGGACGTCCCACCTGAAGACACAGGAAGGCCAACAGGGCTTTGGAGATGGGCCAGCCTGGGGGATTCTGCAGCCAGAAGCAGTGTTTTTAAAATCCTCTGTTAATAATCTATACAAAATGGGTAGCAGCAGCCTCAACATCATCTCTCACGCTAATGCGCTGGGACAAGCTGTGCTCCCGGCTCTCGTGCAGCGAGTGCTACGGTTCCTCTGGTCTGCAGCCAGGAAAGTCCTGACATGGGAGACGGGGAGCTCTACAGCAAGTGCTGCCACAAGGACTTGGGCATCATCCCGTGGGCTGGTGCCATTGCAGAAGAGAATCCTCACCGAGCAAAGGGGAGAAGGGGAGGGAAAAAAAATAAAAGCTTGCGGTAGGAGGGGCAAAGCTCACTTCTCAGGACCACAGCAGCATGCGAACTTGTCCCAGCTGGTGTTAACCACGGCCTGGAGGGATAACGTGGTGTAGGCAGGGAGGTTGATGCTGGGTGCTCTGGAGCTTTGGGGCTGGCTGTGCCTCCTCGGCAGCCAGCCTCCTGGGCTGCTGCTGTTGGGAGGCATTAGATCAAGGTAGTAAAGTGATGAAAGGAATCTGCAGTCGATTTTTACCGATAAGGTAAGGGAAATGGATTAAAAAAAAAGAACAACAAGGTTATTACTTTGCAAGACAAGTGGTGAGTAGGGCTGTTGACCTCAGTAGAGAAACAATTATGTTGGCTTTGTGTTTGGAGGGAAAGTGCTGCTTTTTTTGGAAATCAAGAGGGAACATTTCACAATCGAATAATTTATTCTCCTCTGTCCCTCTCCCAAATTGGTCACGGGATGTTATTGCGTAAGCAGTCTTTCTCCTTGAGCAAGGGCAGGTTTCACTTGTGAAGATGCACTTATCACAGGTAGAATGCAGTATTGCTTGGATAGTGCCCACTGCCTCTGCCCCGCGACGGCCTTGTTCCTGGGGAAGGAAACAGCTGTCAGCGGGACAGTTGTCTTCTGGCTTCCCCACAACCAAATGACATGGTCCTTTTTGGCCCACGGATGCCCTGGCTACCAGTGCCCAGCACGTCCTCCCCTTCTCCGTGGCCACTCTCTGCCCTGTTCTGCCAGCACCGCCCTGGGCTCAGTGCAGACCGTGTATCTCAGTGAAAGAGGATCGCTGGTCCTTTTTTTACTTAGTTCTTCCCCATCCTTGCACTTCTCCTTCCTGGATGGTGGCTCCTATGCTGCCCATCTGATGGTACCTCAGCATCCCCACCTGCTCCATACAGCGTCCCTCAGCAGTAACTCCCATGGCAGTCCACTGAGATGGCATCTGCCTCCTTGATTTCTGTCTCGCCTTTTCCAAGGATCCCTCTCCAGCCCTTATCTCTCATTCTCCAGCCCCGCAACTCAAGCTGTTTGTTTTCAAACTCCTGCAAGATGTCCACCCGCCGGGTCAAGCTGAGCCTCCCTCTTCGGGAGGTTTTGGGCACTGGATTTAGGTCTCCATGGAGAAAAACCTCCCAGTTCTTTTGAATGGAGGCGAGCTGGCTGGTGGGACACTGGGCTGCAAAGGAAGGAACGGGGATGAGCATTCAAGTGGTTCCTCTCCCACCTTGTGTTATCCTTCCTGCTCTGCAAGGACCCTGATCTCCCTTCACAAATGCATTATTTAACGCTGCTGTAAAACACAGTTGTTGCCAAAACCACTGCGTTTTCCCCCATTTTCTTGCAAGCTGTGCTGTTATCAGCTGTGGTGCACAGAGCTCTGGGTTGGCTCCTTGCCTGAGCCTTCTGGGCAGTCATTCAGGTTTAACTTACCTGAGCACAGATTCGGGGCGCTCAGCAGAAATGGCAGTCATTTCCCCACTTGCCTGGCAAGGCTCATCCTTGGCAGTTTCTCAACGTGATCCCCGGTCATGGTTGGTTTGGAGGTAGTTTTCCATCATCTCCTGGCAAGTGCTGTGATGGAAAGGATGTCTGCTCCCTTTGCTCTGTCCGAAGTAAGCTGTTGGGGCTTGGGAGGTTAGGTCTGATTATGTGAGGTCCTTGGAGAGGGAACTTCACCAGCAGCAGGGATTTGCTACCTGCCTTACTCTCGGGAACTGATTCAGCTCCAAGAATGGAGAATTAGCGTTGAATTGAAACACCTGAAAGTCAGTTTTTGAGTGCTTTTTGACTACGCAATCTGAAGATGCCCAGACCATAGGTGATTATTCTTTACTTGGAAACCAACCTTGCAAGGTCCTGAATGCTTGTTTCTGTGGTGTTTAGAAAGGGGTGCTGGAAATGGGACACCACGGATGTATGCAGGTCCCTCCTGCGGGATGCTGGGGTCTGATCCTGTGCAGAACAGACCCAGTGGCAGTCCTGCGAATAAAACTAGAAGGCACGGTTCACTGTGGTCCTTGATTTTTAACTAAGAGGCAGAGCTGGTATTCATTGGCATCAACCATGAAATAAATTAATGAATGTTGTGCAGCTCCAAGTGCTGATTTCAGTGGATGTTGGTGAGTTTTGGAGTTTGGAGAACTGGCTGCTGAATTTAAGGACAGGTGAGGAGGTGTGGAGGGTTCAGGACACCCATGTTCGGTGGTTTAAGGTGTGTGTTGCTCTTGGATGTGTCAGCTGGTGCACTGGTGACAAGCTGATACTTCTCTCCAAGGTTCAGCTGTCCACTCTGTAGAACTCTTGCCGCTCTTGTTGCAGTCAGTGGGTGTCTGGGTGCTCCCCTGGATTCATGCCTCAAAATCCTGCATGCCTAATGGTTGCGTGGATCAAGATCTTCTGAGGAAAAGATGTTCATATACTCCATGGAAACACCAGTTCCAGCTAAGAAATACCAAAGCAGGGAACCTGCAGCTGGGAAGGCTAGACACAATGAGCCTCTGTGCCCATCACATTGCAGATGGGGAAACTGAGGCACGGAGCCATCACTTGTTCAGGGTCCTTCATTGGGCCAGCAGCAACCTGGGGACATACCCTTGGCCCCCTGCCTTGACATGGTGCCCTAAGCAGCTATCAGCTTCTACCACTTGGCTTTGGCTGCCTCCTGCCCACATGGATGCCGTGCTGGGCACGAGGGTGACGGGTTGATTTGAAACCCAGTGTGGTTCAGAGACCAGCTTTTATCCATCCGAGCCGTAACGAAAGCTGAACGCTTTGCACTTCTCTAACCAAGCCGATGTCTCCTCTGCCTGTCTTTGTCCTCACAGGGGCTGTGTCATCGGACCGACTTTTCACTTCAACGTACCTTCCCTCTGCTTTGGTGACGTCTCCTTTGGTGAGTGTGCCCTGGGCTTGGACCAGAGGTTGAGAGGTCTGTGCATTACCAAAATGGAGCACTTTAACATACGAGCATCTGTCACTTGTGTTCCTCCATAGCAAGCCTTCAGGGTGTTAAAACCAGGGCTGCTTCTCCTTGGCAGCAGAATGACTGTGCAAGTCCTTGTCCCAGAGAGGCCCAGGGGACGGGACTGCAGGAGAAGGGAGTTTAAGCCACGTACTGGCCCGTAGCTGCTCTGGGTAAATGTTCCTGCTGCAAGGCAAGGACACCATTTACCCACCTGACCTTTAGTGTGAGATGTTAATTAGTGCTGTGAGGCCACCTCATTATCACCTGCCAGGTAATATGCCCAAGCAATAGCTCTGCATCAGGCGCTGGTGTCCTCAGAGATGTGGGCTCCTTCTCCTTCCCCGCCGAAAGCCCAGCTCTGCTGACGGAGCCGGTGGCTGAGCATCCAGAGCGTCTCCATTGAAATGCAGATTCTGGTTCTCCATCTCCCTCTCACAAAAGGCTTTTTACTGAGATGATCTAAAGTTTAAATGTGAAATCAATTGTGGATTGATTGAAGGGCCATTATCATTCTGTGCCCAGGATGCCTCTGTGTTTTCATGCTGTTCATGGACTTTTTAAGAAAACTCGTTACCTTTCCTGAGCCGCTTCCTCCGCTCCCTACATCACCACTCTGCCACTTCTTTGTTTCCTTTTGAATAAATAAAACAACAAGAAACGCACCAGGCAGAAATATGGTTGTGTAATAGGAGATTCATCCCACTTAATCCGATTTCATTAATAAGGCCTTTTCAGCTGAAGGCAGCTATTGTATTTTTTGCCTTTTAACTGTGCTGCTCACTGTTGTCTGTG
The DNA here is from genome assembly GCF_000690835.1 of Fulmarus glacialis. NCBI lineage: Eukaryota > Metazoa > Chordata > Aves > Procellariiformes > Procellariidae > Fulmarus > Fulmarus glacialis. Next base: position 85,707 of record NW_009213589.1, read on the forward strand.
CCTGGCGACGTCGGTCTCATTTGGGATCGTGAAGTCTCTGTTTGGCCTTTTTGTGTACCTCCTGCCTCCCCGCTGGAGCAGTTGCCAGAGGTGGGCAGCGGTCGCTGCGGATGGGCATGGAGAGACCACCTGCAGTGTCTGCAGGTGGCTTTCCTCCCCATCTGTATTCAAATAACGCTTGGTGAGCTTGGGAGATGTTTCCTTCTCGCAGAGCTGGCCAGCCAAGCCAGATGTCCGCTCCAGAGCAGGTTGTGGGCTGATGTCTCTGCAGAACATCCCCACCGGGTGCGGTTGTATCACTGGTGCGTAACGGAAAGTTAGTGTGAAAGCTAAAGTGATGTAAACCTTTGTGGGCAGTAATCAAAGCCAGTGTGGAGCGTGGGTGTGATGTCCCCGTTTGTTAGATAAGGTGAGGCACGGTTCCTGC
>NW_009213589.1:86147-118352 GCF_000690835.1 Fulmarus glacialis
GGCTGCAAATTGTCACTCAGTCTGGTTGCTCAGTCTGGTTGCCCCAAAACAGGAGATGCCTTAAGGATCCTGCCTAGAGAAACTGCATTAGAGTGCTTTGCATCATGCTATAGTGCCCAACTTCATCCAGCCTTTCTTCTACTGTAGCTTCTCCTTGATGACAATGCACTGCTTTTATATATCGAAAACCGTGGGAGCGTTCACGGAGTTAATGGGATTTTATGGATTGAATTTTCAGAGTAAGTGGTCCGTCTGGATGGACACTCATAAGTGAGAAATAATTGGTGTTGGTTTTGGGACATGTGAGAGAGCTCCTCAGTTGAAGAGAGAAAAACTTCTGGTGTTCAGCGTCACTAAGAGCGGGTATTACCAAGGAAGCAGTCTCTGTGATCAGCATAAAAGGGAACATAAGTGACGATTAATTCCTTGCTTAGCTTCTCAATTAGCTGTAATTCAGATTGAAAAGAGCTAAACCCCAAGCCCAGTGTTATCATAACAGGATATTCACACCCAGCATCACAGGATAATTGGTGCATAAATTCCTGTTTGTGTCATTTTCCTAGGCTTTCCTCGCACCTTGTCGTGTTGCCTCACCAACACCTCTTTGGTGCCCATGACTTTCAACCTCCGCGTTCCTGGGGACGGCTCGGGAGAGCCCAGTGTTACCAGTTTTGTTCAGATGTCGGACAACACTCGCCCATCCTGGAGAAAGGGAGCCCAAGGTCACGTCAAGCCAACCGAATTTACCGTAAAGCCCTGCAGAGGGACCATCCGCTCCCAGGGCCTCCTGGATATCCAGGTATGGGGAGAACCCGGCCGTACGTGCCTCAGCAGGTGGAGCTGAAGCTTCACTGATGTATGAGAGGGCTTCAGTGCTGCTAGCATAACGCCTGTAAGATATGTGCATTAGTGTTAGGCTTTTCGTTGGCTGGGTTACTCTGGGACATTTCCGAAGGAGCACCGTTTTGTTTCCAAAATCATAAGCTGAAGGTCTTGTACCGTATAGTCAAGTACAAAAGCCATTCATGTGTTTTTGAGAGCTGCTTGGAGTGATTTCTTTGATTTAAAGGGCAGAGGAAGGATGAGGACAGAAGGTGGCTGTTAAAAAGAGAGATGTCATTATATAAAGCAGTTTGCTTTTCTTCCCGGTCTTATTTCTCCTCTCCTGTTGAGCAGAAGGAGCTGTATTCACTGCAGCGATCTCCAATGGGGACTGAAAAAGCTCTGGCAGCCGTGAACCGCACAGCATCTGCCGGGCCAGGTTTTGCCCTCAGCTTCCCACTGTAAAGCTGAACTCGTTCTGTTCAAGTCAACAGATTTTCCTCTGGATTTATGCTATTGTAGTCGAGATTAAAAATTAGTCCCTTAATTTTAATACAGCGGTGAGTAGAGCATTAGTCTAATTGTGCTTTAATTGAGCTTACATACGCCCTGATAACTGCACGGTGTATTTAACAAAGCAGATATTGTCAGTAGACTCTTATTACTCCCAGAGACTGTGCTCTGCACGTGGACCAGAAGAAGAATTAGGGCAAAATCCTCCCTTTCCTTACTGCGGAACGAGAACCGGAGGACACCCCACATGGACGATGGCTTTTGGGAGTGACAAAGTATTTGATGCTCTTCTCTCCTTCCAGGTCACCCTGTGTTCCAACACTGTGAAGAGATACGAGCTGGCACTGGTGGTGGACGTGGATGGTGTTGGCAAGGAGGTGTTGGCACTGCTTCTCACAGCCAGGTGAGAAGCTCATCCTCTCTCCTCATGCATCCACCACCAGCACGCTGTTTGCTGGCTCCAGCTCCAAACGAGAAGCGTTGCTTAATGAGCTGGTTCTGCCCAGCTAGACAGAACAGCAGCGCTTTGAAAGCAGCCCATGTTGAGAAGCACCTGCGCTCAATGGACAGCCTTTTTCTAAAGGGAACAGTAATTATATTCGTTATTGGCCTGGTTTTTGGTGCTTGAAGTGTAAACAAATTTCCAAAGGGCCGCCTCTCCTTCTTCCCGCAAGTGGTGGACTTGTCCTGGGTTGCGACCAAAATGCAACATGCGTTTGGGACGCAGCGAGCAGCCTGCTGAAAGCTGGTGTCTGGTTCAGTTAACGAAGGCACGTGCAAAGGGGGAAGGGGCTTGGGGCAGGCCTGGTGAGGGGAAAAATAAAGGCAAGATCTTATGGAGGGGAAAAATAGTCCTTGATGTGGAAGGTGAGGTCAGGTTTCTCTGCTTTCCTCTGGTTCTTTTGAGCATTAACGTTCTCAGATTTCAGCCAAAAGTTCTTCTTGCTGCAGCCGGATTCAGCCCTGTCGTGCTGCAGTGGGTGTCAGTTTAACGACAAGAGGGATGCAGTTTCCCTCTCCCAGGCAGAGTTGTCCAGTCAGTGCCTGGGCTGCAATTTTGTAAAATAAATGGGAACAGAATGTGTATGGACTCGTGGGGGTGAAGGACCAAGGTAGCTACAGAAGTGAGGAAAGGGTGATCACCCACCACCTCAGGCAGGTGGTGGCTTGTGCCCTCCATCGCTGGGACAAGTGGCTGAGTTTTCAGGCAGGGCAACAGCGGTGTGGGAGAGGAGGGAGTCGCTTTTACCGAGACGCTGGAGTCTTGTGTTCCCTGAGCCTTGGTGAGCGCTGGTCCTCGGTGGGAAGGCTCCCCCAGAGCTCACGCCTTGCTGGGGCCATTGGGAGGGTCCTTGCAAGCCTCCTGGGGCAAAGGTGCCCATCAGACAAGGCACGTGCTCTGCCTGGGCACTTGGCCCCACCGACAAGCCTCCGCGATGCTGAGACTCAGAGTTTGCCCCTCCTTTGCAAGAGGTTGTTGAATAAAAGTGAATAGAAAGAAGTTAAAGGCAATTTATTGCTGTAGGGGTATTAAATGTCTATTTGACAGTGACAAATGTGTTACGCTCCACTTCACCCTATTCGAGGAGTAAACAAATTCTACATTCTCTCAGTATCTCTAATTCCCTTTTGGTCATCTCTTTGCCTAGATGCGTAGTTCCTCCGCTGCGAGTGCTCAACCCCATGGTGACGTTTGGACGGTGCTTTCTAAAATTCCCTTATTGGCAGATGCTGACCCTTGTGAATGACAGCGATCTTCCAGGCTGCTATGGGGTTCTTCCTCAGGTTTGGCATCCCATCTGCCTCATGCCCTCAAATGTTATCGAGGGGTTTATTAGGAAAAAAAGGGGTTTGGATAAGACCTGGCTGGTTTATATTGCTGAGAACCTAACTGAATATAAACTTTAGGAAGCAGTTAAATAGGAACTTACCTGAATATAAACTTTAGGAGGCAGTTTAAACTCTTTAGCAAGCAGTTTGTGTTCTAGTCTTCGGGGTCTTTTCATGCAGGAGAACTTAGAGGGTCATGAAAAGCTGCTGCGAGGAGGCTGCCAGCACAGAAGTGGGATGCAGCAGCTTTTGGACCCCCTCAGGATGCTAAGCCCATACTAGTCTTGCATCTGGTTTTGTACCTTTCTGCTTTCTCCTAGGGATTTTTAAAAAATGTGTGTGAATTGTTGTTGTGGTAGACGTCAAGGAGTTTAAAGTTTCCTCAAAGGTCACTTTGAAGTTGGGTTTGATTCTGTCCCTGATAGGAGCACCAGGAGGATGCTGCTGTGTGGTACTCCAGCCCCGTGCCGTGTGGGATCATCCAGCCTCGCAGCTCGGTGGAGGTCCCATTTACACTGGAAGTCCAGGTGACGGGAGAGCAGGACGCTGTGGCTCATGTCGCGGTGTTTGGGAGTGACGGATCCCCACTGGTGAGTGCTAGGGGAGATGCGTGCCTTTGGGCGACTCATCTTGGTGCGGCGAAAAGCGTACAGGGACTCTTCCTGGGAGAGCAAGAACTTGTAATATATGGCTGGTGCGGACAAGGAAAGAAGGGATTCATGGCGCGAGCAACAGCTAATGCCTAGAGAAGAGGAAGGATGGTATCCTCTTGGGTGATAAGCTAAGTGTCTGACACAGCATTTAGTTACCGATATGCGAGACGGGGTAACGAGCCCAGGCTGAAACTCAGCACAGTCCCTGGGTCTCATACTGGGTTGTGTTATTAGATGAGCAGCAACTGCTGCTTCATTAGGGCTTTTGTTCAGGAGCGCTATGTAAGAAACCATGCCGAAGTGATGTTTTGTGCAAAGCTGGATCTAAGCTTTTCTGAAAGTCAGGCCCATCATGTCTGAGAAATATCCATCAAATCTCTTTGCCAAAAGCCCCAGCCAAAGACACGCGAGTCTCCACACCGCTTCCATCTGGAGCACAGGGACTTTTTTTCTACCAAGCTTGGAAATGGAAGAGGCAAAGCATTCCTGGAGTAAAGCCTCCTAAAGACGTTGCTTCCATTCTGGCATACACAACAGCAGCAACGACCACAAAATGTAGGCAAGAGAACGTTGTATGTAGTGTCCTGGCTTCATCTAGCTGAAATCTACAACAAATTTAGTTAATTAAACTTTAATTTAAAAAGATATTAACTTTTGAAGCAGCTGTTTTAAAATGTCTTGTCATCTCTCTGAGCGTGAAAGAGGATGTCAGAGGGTTGCTGGGAACCTTAAGCTCTCTGTAACAGAAAGGAAGGCTGACGTTTTGAAAGCGGTCTGAGGGGTTTAAACTTTCATTAAAACGAATGGAAATGGTGCTGCTAAATCCCCTGGATGCCACTGACCGTCTCAACCCAGGCCTTTGCGGATGTGCGTGTAAACCAGCCAACAGGCAGGCCAGGCAACGCAGGCTTTGCAGGGAGGTCTGAAGTTTGACAAAACGGTTGCTCATAAATATAAGGCACGCTTCCTTAAGAAGGAGGGTTTCTCCCCTCCAGAATAACCTAGCTGTTTAACTGTTAGCTTGTTTAACTACAGTGTTCTTGCAAAGCTTTAACCCTTGGGCTAACAATTTATAGTTTCAAACTTTACCTTAATCTTTTCTATTTGGAGATGAATATGTCAATTTTTTGCCCAAAGGGTGAGCATTTCAGCTGGAGAATCCTAGCTGTCCCTAAAGAAACGACTAGCATGAGATTGAGCGAGCGTGCACACCCATTAAGTTGATCTTTAACATGCAGCGTTTATGCTCGGTCGCTGCTAGCACCCAGCGAGCGCTGTTAGAAGCCTCGCTGGCTGTATGAGAGCACAGATGTGAGTTTCTGGCCGTCAGATGACATTCTTTGTATTTTCTATAGGACCACCCTATTGTTTGGGTGGTGTTTCAGTCATTCCCTAGTCCAGAGTTTTCTGGGCTAGCAGGGCAGCTAACCATCTTGTTATACATCCTGCACTGGTGGCAAATCCTACCTGTATGGATCATACGATGCGAATCTGACCTCAGGGGAATCGCTGCAATGTATTCCAATAAAGCAAAATACAAGCTTGCTCTTGTTGTCTTAGGTTATACCGTCTGGAATCGATACCCAGTCTTTACAGAGTTAGGTGAAATATCTTTCACCCAGGTTGCGTAGGGTCCCTCCGCGGGTCTGTTGCCTGGTATTTTGTTTGCCAGTGCCCGCGTGCCAGCTTCAGTTTGGTGTATGTGATCTCCTGCACCAAGGGGCTGGAAAACCCAGCCCTGGGGTTGCCGGTGGGAAGGCAGCCTCCAGAGCCATGGGCAGGGCGTTTGGCAGCTGGCCGCTGTCAGAATAAGCGGTCACTCAAACCACGGCTGTCTGCCAGGGACAGATGCTCTTCATTCCTAAATGATCAAATATGACATTACATGCCCATTGCCAAAGCCAGCAGTGTATGTGTGGCAATATTACTGACGGCAGAGTTGCCATCTCCTTTTACTGCCTTTCCCCGTGTGTCACATTGCCGGTAACGCTGTTGAACAGGGTTTTTCTTGTCCCTTTTAAGACGACTGTAGATGAAGGGGTTTTTTTTTTTTATAAGCCCTTGCCTTGGCAAGGATACATCGTGTTAGTACACACTCTGATTGAAACCAGCTAGCCTGGGCATCCTCCAGATGTTATTCTGCCCATCTCCAAAGGGTTCTGCCCTGCCTGTGCTGCTTCCGCACCGCTGGCACCTGGAGGCAAAGCCAGCCGGCGAGGCACCGCTCTATCCCGCGAGCTTCGGGCAGCATCACCCAGACTGCAGCTCTCCATGCCTCCCTTCTCCCGCAGGGATAAAAGATCCATCATCGTGTATGGCTTCAGTTCCTTATTTTTGAGGTACCAGCCCTGGTACATGATTTTTGGCTCTTCCTTGCATGCCGTCAGGGATGTCAAGGGGTGAGCGTTTCTGGATGCTGCTCCTTCTGGCTGAGTTGGACGGGTGATTCTGACAGCTGTCAATGCCATTTCCTTGGGTCAGACATCATTAAAGGTTTTACATCGTGGAGGCTGGTTTCTTTTGTGGTGAAATCATACTCCGTGCCCTCCAGTGAATCGTACAGCAGCTTGTCAGTGTTGGGAGTTTTATGCGTTCGGATTCTGTTTAAGACTTGGGGAGTTTAGAACTAATGAAATCCGGCCAGACTGGATAAATTCTTATTGTTTTTAATGATGTGAGAGTGTGATTTAGCAAAGGGATGCGTATTCCTTCTCCAATAGTCTGTGCCAGTTCTGCAAGGACAAAACTTTTGGGTCTCAGACCCAAAGAAAAAAATACTGCTTGAATGATGTAATTCATAATTAATGTCGTATTCATATAATACCGGGAATACACATAAGCACAAATCAGAGGCAACTAACTTACACGATCTCTGCTCTTAAGAGCCTGCTTTGCTGCTGACTTGTGCTGGTTTTCACAGGTGTAGCTTTGGGAATGTTAAAGAAGTTACTGCCCCAGCAGCAGGAGTCAGGGAGGGTGGTTTGGGGCGAGATTGAGCAGTAAAAGGAGTGGGAGCAGGCACAGGGCAGAGGAAGGAGAGGGAACAGTCTGGAGGAGGTGTGAAAAAGCAAGCATGGGAAACTGGGTTTCTTTATCCCCCAATAACAGGAGCTTGTGGCTTTCCAATGGGATCTCTCTAGATCCCACACTTGCTCCAGGCCTTCTGCATCAGTGTTACAACACTGAAAACTTCAAACAGCCATAATTATCCCCCAGACTTGGAGTACCCTTAGAGCTGTCTAATCTTCTTAAACTTTCCCTGTTGTTCGGTTTTTTTTTTTGGATCTTTCCTATCTGCTTCCTGGAGCAGAAAATCCATTTAATGAGCATTGGAGAAGGACCGGTTGTCTACGTGCATCCGAGTAAGATCAATTTTGGCACTATCCAAGTTCTACAAGATGCTTCCCGAACTCTCCACCTCTCCAATCAGGCTGTCATCCCTGCATCCTTCTGGGCAGAGATGGTAAGTATCTGTGGGGCTATTTTCCAACAAAAATGACTGGTCCATAGCAGCCTGTGACTTGATTTTTATATGCAACATTTCCATATCGCTATCTGAGAGAGAAAGCAAGATATTCCATCACAATGCAGCAAGAAGAGCCTGGCTCTGGGGGCAGTTTTAGCTGGGGGACCCCTCAGTAAAATAGAGAATTTGCATAGATGTTTGAGCAGAAATGAGTCTGGATCATTTGTACAAGTTCTCCCTTTATTTTGTGGAAGGTATTTAGCTCTGAGAATCATGTTTTTGGAGCTCTGAGGTCAAGAGAACCCTTTGCTCCTGAAAAGGCATGGGTTTCCCTGCGGTTTCCCTTTTACATCTGCATTTGCTTTGCCTCAAACTCCTGCTAACGCTAGAGATGATGGTGTGAGGTCTGTCCTCAAACTGCTCGTGGTGAGGTGAGTTTCACATCTACTGGGGATCAAACCAGCTGGATTGTTGAACAAAAATATACTTGTAAGGGTCTGTGGACTCCGTAGTGTTGCAGAGCATCTCTGGAGACTAGCTGCGGAAAAAGGCTATTAAATTCACGGAGGCTGCCTAGCGCGACAAGCTGCGTAGCAGGAGAGTGTGGCAGGGATGATGGAGCCGGGAAGGACTGGGGTGCTGCGGCTGGGTGGGATGTGCTCCCCACTGGAGGGGGGATCGGGACAGGAAAACAGGGTTTGGAGGAGGTTTGCGCTTCTCTCTGCTAGGTGGGTTGAACTGCTGGGGCTGGTTAACCCAGGCTGAATTTCCCTCTTGCCGCTTTTCTAGCTGTTTCACTCCAGTTTCTGTGCCCAGGAGGGTAAATGTAACCTGAAAGTGGGGGATTCCCAGGGCAGCTTTCTTTGACTCCACAATGAACATCTGCTTTCCATCTCTGCAGAGAGCAAGCCACCTCGGATGGGTAGTACTGGTGTATAAATGGTGGGGTTTGCATGCTTATACCCCAGACTGACCTGCAGAGCTCTGCTCGGGTACTGCCGTCCTGGTGCAATGCCTTCCCTCGCTCCCCTGCGCAGCTTGCCGTGGACCCAGGGGCTTGCAGGGGTGTATCTGCCTCTCCATTGCCTCGGTGCCCTAACTTATGGGATTGGGCGATGAATCCTATCCTGCTTCACTGCAATCTCTGCAAATATTGTGGCTAATCGATAAGTAGAACAATAATCTGAGGTGGTTCAGGGATGGTTTCTTTTCCTGCAGTAAAGCTGGGCTCTGTTGCTCCATAGTCCCGCTTGCTGGCTTCACAGGGTTGAGTTACCCCACGGTGAGCATCTCGGCTTCTCGGGATAGCTGCTGATATCATGGAGGTGTTCAAGGAGGCAGGTGCTGGGAACCTGCTCCATCAGCTGTTTCAACAAGGGCTCTCCAGACTCCTCAGCACCGTGGTGCTGAGCCTGTCTGACGGGAGCAGCACTGCGGCAGGCGAGATGTGCTCGAGCTACTCCCTTGCCCTCCGCAGCTACCTACGTTGGGCTGTTTCGCTGCCTCCGTTGAAGTTTTGCCCTTTGCTGCTGCCTTAGGCTGCCTGGCAGTTTATTGATGGGAAGAAGAGAGGACTGGATAATTTTGGAGATAGAATTTGAGGTGCATTCGGGTGTCAGGGTGAACTGCACGTGTACATCTGAGAGCAGAACTGGCTCCGGCTGTCCCTTAGCCTAGGTGGTGGGTGACTTGGGCATCCTTCATTCACTTGTGCCCCTGAACACAAGTCTTGTGTTCTCTAAGATGCCAAAGCTGCTGCTTTGATTTCCTTCTTGGAGATTGCTGCAGGACAGTGAGCCGTGATTTCCCTGTCTCCCATTTGGTGGCTAATTTCGAAATTGTGACTCTTTGCAGTTAGGCTTATGGATGACGGTCCCCACTTGAAAGAAATAGCTATTGATTGAAATTTTCACAGCAGCATTGGATCAGCAATGTTACAGCACACTGACTGGCAGTTCAACAAACTGAACGAGATTAAATTAAGGGGCAGCGACAGGGCAAGTAAAAGGCTGGTGTCTCGTTCGGAACAGAAGAGGAAAATGCTGTAATGCAGATGGCCACGCTCCCACCTTGGTGGTGTTCCTAACCGTCACGTGCGAATGGCTGTTCCTGTCAACTCCAGCTGTTCTTCTAGCTTGGTGGGAGAAAAGAGCATTATTTGAGCAAGCTGAGATGCTTTTTTGTGGATAACTTCACTTTGGGATAGTGACTTAAGGAATTACCTGGATTAGCCCTCATGCACAGGCTTCCCTGTACCCCTTTTCTCTTCTCCTCTCCGTTGGATGAGTTGTGGGAAGCAGCACTGAGCGTCTCTGCCACCAGAAGGAAATAAATAAAAAACCCTCCAAAGCTGTGCGTTGAGATGTGGGTGTGAAGAGGAGTGTGGGGACTTCCGACCCTAGTGCTCCGGTGGCTTATCCCTGCTTGCCAGGTATCTGCAGGTCTGTCTCCCTTGGGACCGGTGTGTCATCCCATGCTCGTCCAGTGAATCCTGTGTCTGTCTGATGTTCTTTTCCACGCTTTCCCAGCTGCCAGGCAGCCCTGTTAGAGCATCCTCGAGATCCAGCAAGGGGAGGGTTTGCCTTTTTCGTGGGCGGAAAAGACTGGAGGAATAGGTCAACATGAAGGAGCTGCTGCAGCTTAGCTGGGGGCTGATGGGACCTGCTGAAAAAGGTGGCTGTTCTCCTCCTTGCTGCTGCTGTCATCTCCTTTTCCTGTTTCCTTAAGCGTCTGATTTTTGCCATATTGACAAGCGTAAAAGAGTTGTATTGATCGATGGAAGTGTTTGCTCTCCCTGCGGAGAGGAAAAAGCATCTTTCTTTGATCATTCCCTACTTGTTCTTTGCGCTCTGTCTTCTCAAGGATCTTTTACTTGGCTACTGCGAATGACGTCCCTCGGCATCACGGAAGGCAGCTGCATATCACGCCTGTGTGATCAGGAAAGAAAAGACAGGCCTAGGGTGTAATTTTTGTTAACCAGTGGCAGCTTTCTTCTGCCTGCATAACCACCGTGCTGGGTCTGTTACGTGCTACCGCAGGGAGGCAAACGGTGGTTTCCCGGTGCCTTGGAATGAGGGAGGAGAGAGAGAAAACCTTTCTTGGGACTACTTCTTCTAGGGATGGTGCTCTGGTTCCTAATTTGGGGTCCTGTGTCCTTTGACCTGATCCTTGACCTCCCTAATCCAGAGCCCTGTGCTCCTGACGGAGCTCGCTGCCGCCTGCTTTCCAGCAGCGGCCGTACAGCCAGACGGGTTGTGGTCCTCAGGAGAGTGCCCGGCGAGCAGATCCCCTTCCCCGTTCCCGGGGATGAGCTGCCATCGGATTCAACTGGAGCCGGCATTGCAGAAGAGACAAGGTTTTATTTATTTAAACAGTTACAGCTTTTTTTTTTTTAATCTTCTCACTGGGATTCACTGGAGAAAATCAACTGATTTTTCAGGCAGTGTATAAAGGCTCTTGGTCAAACTTGGTGTAAGCAAGGAGAGGATGCACAGTTCCCATTCACATACTTGCGTCTCTCCTCATTAGTGCAGGATTTGTTTCATTGCTTAATTTCATTGCTTATTATCTCAAGCTTTTGACGACATTCCCTTTATTAAAGAAACAGCCATATGGAGAGACAGCAAAACATGGAGATAAACGTAAAACCAGTGCCGATAAAGGGATGCTGCTTTAGCGATTCTGTTTCTTCTTCTGGCTGATCGGCGATTTTGTTGTTATCTGAGCAAATTGTGCAGGCTGCGGGGAGGGAAGGCTTTGAAATGTTGGCATTGTTCGTAGCTCTCTCCAGCTGCTCTCACTGAAGTCAGAGCAGACTTGAACTGGCAGGAGGGTGGGTTTTAAATCTACTGTAAATTCCTGCCCCCCCCTCCCCCCCGCCTCCCCCAAGCATCGGAATAATTAGCCAGCCCGTCAGTGTTTGCTCGTAGCGAGACCCAGGCAGACAGTGCCATGCCCTTCAAATGATATCTGCAATGCTATTTAGAAATGAGTGTTAAATTAACTTTCCAGGGTATGGGCAGCATTGGCCCGGAATATGTGGTCTCTTCCAAGGTGAGCAGAGCTTTTGAAGATAAGGTGCATAGGCTTAACTCTTTCCAGAGCTGTTCCACCAGAGCTTCATGGTGCTCTGAAAGCTCACCTTTAGACTTAAACTATTGGTTTGGTTTTTAAAGGCTGTGTTTTGCTAATACAGCAGTACCAGTTTGCTGACTTCCACCCAGTTTGGTCTTGTCAGAGCTGGACCATGCCTGGAAAGTCATGAACAGGAGTCAGGGCCAGGAGCGTCCAGTCTTGTGCTGGTGACCAGTTGGATGAAAACCTGAGGAAGGTGGAAGGCTGTGTCCCTCCCAGTGTCGCACAGCCTTAGGTCCAGGGCATGTGGCCCTTAAAAAGAGGAGCAGAGGTTTGGAGGAGACCTTGGAAAAGGTGCCTGGAACCTGGCCCCAGGGAACAGTTTGAGGGTTTTTTTTTATCAAGTCAGGTATCTTATATGAGTTCATGCCCTTTCAAAATTGCTGTATTTTAGTAATTGAAAAAAATGTTATTCTGCTCGTCTAGGGAAACTAAGCTCGTCGTCTTGTACTGCACCCATTGCCCAACTGAATTAAAGAAGGGTAGAAGTCTTCAAGGCAATCATGTTCCTCCAAGCAAGAGTGACTCAGTGGAGTGCTTTTCCCAAAGGAAAAGCCGGAGGAGTTTGGTTATTAAATGTTGTGCATGGCCGCAGCCGGCCGAGCCGTGCCCATGCCCTGGCTGGTGAACCCCCATGCGCAGAGCGGTGGCACTGGTGTCCCCAGCCCAGCGGGGAGGGCAGATGGGAGCTGGAGGGGTGAGCTGTGGACAGGGGACGCAGATGAAGACAAGCTTCGTTAGCTCACTCAGCAGTCTGCTATTAGCTGAACCAAGTGTGACAAATTAGGCTCCATTGTCAGTGGCACATGTTAATTTTTTTTTTTTTTTTACTGGCTTTAGAGGCTGTGCCTCTTCATTTCATAAAACATCCCCTTGATGATGCTCTGGGGCAGAGGCTGAACCAAGGCGGTCCCCACACTTTTGCCGAGGAGATGCTGGTGCTGAGGTGGCAGGAGGAGGCTGGTTGTTGGTGGGAGCATCTAGCCAGCCTCACGCTCTGATCTCCACCTCCTCCGGGGCGCGGGTGCTTTTGAGCTGTTTTCTGCCACTGGCAGTTTGTGCGGATAAAGAGTAGCTTTGAAATGAAGAACACAGGGTCTCCCACCTCGGGACTGCTAAAAACACCTGGGACAAGGCTCTGTGCACAACTGATGGAGGATGGGGTTTTATTTCCCCTTCACGTGCAACCTCGGTGAGGAGCGATGGGTCAGCCTGACAAGGTGTGAGTGCTCTCTCACTGGAGCCACGGCTTGGTAAAGTAGAGCTGCATTTTTAATATTGAGTTCTGCTTCCTCTTTCACTTGTGCAAGGCCAGAATGACCAGACCGCTTTAATTAGCTAGCTTTAAGTAGCTTCAAGAGAACTGAGCGTGGTGGCTCCTCAGTCGCCCCTCAGGGCAGCCACCCATCCAGCTCTCAGACGCACGCTGGTGTCCCTTATAACCAAATTTTGGCAGCTCTTATTCACAATGGAAATCTGTCCTGGGAGAAGCTAATGAGCTCAGCATTGAACTTCTCGATTAAGTGATTGATCCCTACCCTTGCCTAGCACTCAGGGACGCTGATGTCCAATAGTGCAAGCTCCTACAGGGACAAAAATAGCCACCGTCTTTGTCTATCCAGCGCAGACAGCTATTGCATCATTTTTCAGAGCGTTCAGGGATAAGCAAGTAGCAGGGATGTTATCAGAAGTTAGATCTTGGTCTCTAAAGTGCTGGAGTTTTTTAGCATGGCTCCAAGAGATTTCTCGTCTCCGGGACACGGCCTGGATGGGGTGTAGGCGGAAGCTGACCTAGAAACCTGAGTGAGTCTGGCCCGGCGGAGCCTTTTGGTCCTGGCAGGTCTCCCGTTCAGTGCTGCCCCTTGGACCCACACCAAATGCTAACTGAAGGAACGAGGACGCGATGCAAATGGCGCTCCTCCGGAGTGGGCTGTTGGCCTGGCAGGGCATGGCGGGTCTGTGCTGGGTCACCCTGGGAAATTCAAAGTCTGGCTCCATCAAGACAACCTATCATTTTTCCTCAGTCGTGTTTTCTTGGGTACAATTTCCCGCCTGGTTTGTTGCCAGCCTTTGATAAATGAGCTTTGTCAGATAGCAGACTTGCAGCTTCACCTCTGGAGCAGAGCTATCAGGTCTCCTTTTCAAGCGAGCTACCCTGCGTCAGCACGAATCAGAGGAAAAGTTGTACATTAATGTGAATGAAAACCTCGCACCCGCCGGCTCGGTACGAACACGTCGGGTAGCCCTTGGCTGATGGCAGCCCAGTGGGTGCCTCTGAGGCTGGTGATCAGCTACGCACGGGATGCAGGGACAGCAGAAGAGGGTGGGGGGGGATCCTATGTGGTGAGTGAGGTCAGTCTTCTCTTGTCTATCTGCCTGGGGTTGCGTGCATCACTGGCCTTTGAGAGGAAAGTGAATTTGGTGCTGATTTTTTGATGGTTTCAGGAGTTTCAATGACTGCAGTCTCTCTGGGTAAGCAGGTAGAGCTCTGCTGACAGTTTTTCCTTTGTTTGCCATCTTCCAGTCTAGCTGGATGCCCTGAGTTCAGCCTGGTTTTCAAGCACTGCAGCTCCTCCGCAAGCAAGGAGTGTCAGGGGTGCAGAAAACAAAGCAATAATTAGCCAGACCTCAAAGGGAATATAAGAATATTCCCTAACAGAGTATAAGGTCCCAAACCAGAGGAGTGGAGAGTAGGTTGCAGGTAGTAATGAATGCGGAAGGTGTAAGAGAGGAAAAGAGCCTAGCCTGGTCCTCATGGAGAAGCAGAGCCCCTGTGTTTACCCTGTGCCGACTACCTTCCTCCATCCCGGTCTCATCTTGCTTTTTTTAAGACTTTCTCGTGCAGCTCTAGAGGACAAATGAAATGGAACTGAGTTTATTAATTTTGCCAGCGCCTGGAATAGTTTTGTTGCCTTTGGCGTGCTCCATCCCGGGATGCAGGCGTGCAGCCCTGACCCGCTCTCCACGCAGGGCGCAGTCAGCCTAAGGAGTTATCGTAGCTGGGGCACCTGCACACGCCGCTGGGACCCTGAATGCTCAGCAAGTTATTGCTTCCCTGGCCTCCAGCTAGTCTCACCCTCGTTAGCAGAGGTTGTTTTGGGGGGTAAAATGCTTTCCATGACTTTGAAGTGCTGCTTGGTTTTCTGATGCTCTTCTCCCCTGGGCTGGCTGGTGTCCTGTTAGAGCTCAGTGCTGCCAGCCTGACGAAGAACTTCACCTGGATCAGGCACTTGCTTGTATCCTGTCAGGCCTCCAAGCACATCGTTGCTTTCTATTAAAAAAAGGAAAAAACCTCTTCTCTTACAATATTGCAGTGTTCTGGGTGAGTAGTGCCTGCTGTCCCAAACACAGCACTGAACTGTGGGGTGCAGGTACCACCACCACCGTGATGGACGCTTCGAAGCCGTACATCTACATCGCCGTGCACTTTGTGCTGGCCAGGGAGCACTGCGTGCATTTCTCTTTGTCTGCCGCAAGGTTGCTCCCTGTGAATGTGGTTTTAGATGGACCGAGGGTCCAGCACCCTTATTGCCCCATCCGTAGAGGGAGGTCCATGAGAAACCAGAGGAGGAGAGTGCTTGGGAAGCCCGGGCCGTGCCCACAGGGAAGACGTCTTGCAGTTTTCTTTCTATTTATTTCCTTACTGCCCTGCTGTAAACATTTATAGCTGAACTTTCCAAAGCCGAGGACAGTGGGGCACCTTGCTGCAGCTGATGATCAGTGGGAACCGAACGCTTCAGTCCTTCAGGGGCTGTTGAGGAGCACTGCCCTACACTTGAGAAAGACGACTTTGGTGTTGGGGTTTTGATCAATTGGTTTTGCAGCGTTGTTCTTCAGGCTCCCAGCAGTATCCCCAAGCCATTTGGCTGCCGCGGTGGGATTTGAGCAGTCCTGGCTTCCTCTGGCCTTGAGCCTTCATGCAAACCTGGCCACCGTTGTCGGGAAGCCAGGAGAGAAAAAGTAGCTTCCCTTGGTGCGCACTCCAAAAGAGAGAGTGGAGGGGGAATAGCCTTCTCCTAAGGATGAACATCCCTTGGGTTGGGCAGAACTGGGTTAATGAAGTGGGTCTGTTGAAGGAGGGTAAAATACAGGTTGTATAAGCTCCTGCGTAGTTGCTGTTGCTGACAGCCGGCTGAACATGAGCCGGCAGTGTGCCCAGGTGGCCAAGGAGGCCAACGGCATCCTGGCCTGTATCAGAACTAGTGTGGCCAGCAGGAGTAGGGAGGTGATCGTGCCCCTGTAACTCGGCCCTGGTGAGGCCGCACCTCGAATCCTGTGTTCAGTTTTGGGCCCCTCACTCCAAGAAGGACATTGAGGGGCTGGAGCGTGTCCAGAGAAGGGCAACGACGCTGGTGAAGGGCCTGGAGCACAAGTCTGATGAGGAGCGGCTGAGGGAACTGGGGCTGTTTAGCCTGGAGAAGAGGAGGCTGAGGGGAGACCTCATCGCGCTCTACAACTCCCTGAAAGGAGGTTGTAGCGAGGTGGGGGTCGGGCTCTTCTCCCAAGTAACCAGCGACAGGACGAGAGGAAATGGCCTCACGCTGCACCAGGGGAGGTTTAGACTGGACATTAGGAAAAATTTCTTCACTGAAAGAGTGGTCAGGCCTTGGAACAGGCTGCCCAGGGAAGTGGTGGAGTCCCCATCCCTGGAGGTATTTAAAAGACGTGTAGATGAGGCGCTTAGGGACATGGTTTAGTGGGCATGGTGGGGTTGGGTTGACGGTTGGACTTGATGATCTTAGAGGTCTTTTCCAACCTTAATGATTCTATGATTCCAGACACTGTAGCTTAGATTTAGGAAAATTAAGCCTCTATGTTTTTTACCCTCATGTCTTTAGTCCTTCCTTTTCCTGCACCCCACAAGAGACCACGGTCTGTGGTTTCCATCCTAAGTTACTGTTTGCTTTGTCTTACAGGCTGACAAATGCTCGCGCTGGAGGATTGAACCCAGTAAAGGAGTGATCCCGCCTGAGACCGAGGTGTCTGTGACTGTCATAGCAAACTTGGACGACACTGAGAAATTCAAGGACGAGGTGAACCTGTTCATAGAGAACAGCCATACCTCCGTCATCCCTGTCCGGGCTGTCGGCGTCGGCACCACGATCGTCACTGACAAACCCTTTGCTCCGGAGCTCAACTTGGGACCCCACTTCAGGTAGGGGGTATCTCTCAGCTCCCACTTTTCCCGTGGGCTCAGCAAGGAGGAGTTCTGCTGTAGTCCTTCAGGCTAGTTCTCCTTCAGTGCTCAAGGTCCTGGCTCTGTTGCACTGAAGCCACAGGAATTCCTTTAGAAACATTTTATGGCCATTTGAAAGTCGTTAGATACCCTCAAAAGCCACCAAAATGGAAACCAGTTGCTTAATTGTCACTGAATTGCCCTTAGTTACAATACAGTTATTTCCTCACTTCATCAAATAAAGATATGGAGGAAAACAGCAGGCTGCAAAACGCTGCATTACAAGTATGAACTATTTCCCTCTGCAATAACATTGCTTGCTTTTCCCCTCACTATGGAGTATCATCTCGCAACAGCGGAAAACCTTGGCGGTAGCTTGTTAGCAACTCCTCGACAAAATTAATGGTGCTGTTTTATTTCCCCTCTGCCCTGGAGTCCTGGAGGAGCAGCAGAATTTCTTTGCCCTGTCTCGTTCCTCAGTTCACTTGTCTTCCCCGTTTTCCCTGCCGGGCTGCTCTTTATGAGATGTACTCACTCTTTCCTCGTTTCTCCTGCCCGCTTTCCTCGCCGTCTCCTCCGTCAATGCCGCAGCAGCATCCCGAGGCACGGGCAAGCTAGGGTGGCTGTGGGAACAGCTCTGGAAGGGAGAGGAGGAGAAGTCTGCTTGAGGTTGGGCAGGATGAATTGAGAGTGTTAATTGAAAGAGCTTAGCTCAGAGGAGGGGATTAACTGATCCTAATGCGGGTGTCTCAAACCAGGCATGTTCTTAAAAATGGGAGAAAAATAAGCCTTTTCAAAGTGCTGTTTGCCTTGCATTGGAGACCTCTTGGGACGAGAAGAATAGTCTTCTCGAGGTGCCTGTTCCTTTCCCTGGCTGCAAAGAGGGTCCACAGTCCTCCGATACCTAAATTTTGGAGTAGAAAGAGCAGATTAATCCTACCTTAAGCATTTAGGATAGATTTTGGGGGTTTAAATATGCACCCACAAGCCATCCACCTAAGCAGGGACATGGTAGGGAGGTTGGTGCTTGTCCAGTGTTTCCTGTGCTCTGTGCAGCCACAAGTCAGCTACACAGCGCAGGGGACAACATCAGCGTGGTTCATGTCATCGTCCTCTGCCCCCCTTCACGTCCTCGCCTGCAGGCTGTTTGGAGTTGTGGCCATTGCTGTCGGCTGCAGAGCTGCTGCCGGGTGAGCTGAGGTGGGACCCAGGGGACATCTCAGATGAGTTGGGCTTTCCCAGAGCCACAAATTCTGCATCTGCCCAGAGCTGCTCCAAGGTTTCGGCTGTTGCTGTCCGCAACATAAACCATTTCGTACTAAACTTGTGTACGTCATTTTTTAGCAGTCTGTTTCAAGGACTAGTTTGTTCTATACTGTCACTTCTGTAGTTAGCTGCTTACAGCACACATGCATTTTGTAAGCCGCATGTTCTGTACCTTTCAAAAAGACAATAACTCTTCCAGGAACAATTCATTTCCTGATCACGCTCAGATTTATAGAGGGTAAAATAATTGCTCCAGACTAGCCTGCAGTTAGTGTTTCTTTACATGAAGGAATCAATTTCCATTGAATATTCATTTTGGTTTATACCTAGCTCTAGTTATTAATCTCTTCTTGTTGCTCCATTCCCTCAGCAGCTAGACCCGATCTTGCTGCCGTGTTCATAGCAGGGAAACTTCTGTTGATCCTACGTTCTCAATGCATTTATCTTCCTAAAACACACAACCAGCTGCACTGTTCAGGCAAAGGGTGATATGCTGGGGGCGATGAGGGTTGTTGGATGCTCCCTAAGGGATGGGGGGATGAAGGGGATAACATGGGTGCCAGGGCAGGGGCACCACCAGCGAGGCAAGTGGTGCCCAGATCACCAGATAAGTTTATACCCTGCGGCTCCCCAGTAGCATCTTCAGAGTAAAGCCATCTGAGGCAGCAGCTCCCAAGGGGAAGGTGAAACGGCAGCGAAGCTGTTCCTCCATCCATTCGCAGCCGGGACAGGCCAGCTCAGCGTCTGACGCAGTGAGACCTGCAGGAAGCACCTTGGAAAAATGCTCTGATTATTGAGCGCCAAAGGCTGGTGATGCTCTGTCTGCAGCAACTCAGATGATGTTTGTATTGGGTCTGGCCGAGACGGAGTTAATTTTCCCCGTAGCAGCCCTCATGGTGCTGTACTTCACGTTGGTAGCTAGAAAGGTGTTGATAACACACCAGGGTTTTGGCCCCTGCTGAGCAGAGGCTGTCTCTCCCACATTGCCCCCTCACCAGTAGGCTGGGGGTGGGCAAGATCTTGGGAGGGGACACAGCCGGGACAGCTGACCCAATCTGACCAAAGGGATATCCCATCCCATGTGGCGTCTGCTCAGCAAGAAAAGCTAAGAGAAAGGAGGAGGCGGCTGGGGCATTCGTTATTGTGACATTTGTCTTCTGGAGCAACCGCTATGTGTACTGAAGCCCTACTTCCCGGGAAGTAGAGAATAATCTTCTGCTTTCCTCTGCTTCCACGTGCATCCTTTTGCTTTATTAAACTGCCTTTATCTTGGCCCACAGGGTTTTTTCCATCTTATTTTCTCCCCTCCCTCCTGTCATGCTGAGGCAGGGAGCGATAGAGCGGCTTGGTGGGCACCTGGCATCCAGCCAAGGTCAACCCACCACAATGTTCTTCATGAAGTTTTTCCTTGCTGTATGCAAACAGACCAGCTGCTGGATGGTGATAAACTTAAGGGCAACCAAGGTCTGGCTCTTGCTGTAGCTTTGAGCTAGGTCAGCCTTTTTGGAGGTGGTTTTATTGCTGAGTGTGCAGTCAGGTAACGCCATCAGGGTGCTGAAGCTGGGTGACGGCTGGGAGATGGCAGCTCCCATGATATTTTCCATCTCTGCTTCTCTTCTAGCCTGGATCCTTGCTGTTACCACTTCAAGATAACGAACAAAGGACGGCGCACCCATCAGCTCTATTGGACAACGGAAGGTTTTGCCCCATTTCGCCAGCGTGATCATCTCCCTGCCATCAGTAACACCAAGGGCAAAGATTCCTCCCAGAACCCCAAACCTGCCTGCCCTGTGTTTAAGCTTCGACCGCTGAGGATGGAGCTGATGCCGGGCAAGACTATGGAGATGGTGCTGGAAGGTTCCTCCAGCACTCCACAGGTGAGGTCCCCCACGAGGGCTGAGCCTTTCCCATCAGATCACTTTAATGGGACTTCTTTTGCAGCCCCTTGACATTTGCCTCAGAAAACGAGCAAGAGCTTTCAAGAAACTGTTTTAACGCCACAAGTTGCCATGGCAGCACCAGTTGCTTTCCTTGCTGGCCACCATCCGTTGCTAAGGCTTTTTCGTGTTTCTATAGCTACCATAAGCCCGACTTGCTGATACCAAAATACGGGCTGAAGGAAGTGTTGCTACTTCAGGGGCAAACGGCAGGTTACGAGGTGTCATGTGCTGGGGCAGAAAGGAAGGGCAGAGAAAATAAGTTACGCTTAGCCTAGGAGCACAGGCAGAAAGTAAATAAAAAAAATGCAAAGTAATATATCTGGGGGAAGCAGTGAGTAAAATAAGACGCCTGTGAAGGGGGGGAGTGTCTGGGAGCAGCATCATTCTTCCTCTGTAGACAAACATGGGCAGAGGGCTTGTCTAGTACCGAGTCCTGGAGGAGAAAAATGAACGCAGTGTGTCAGCTCTAATGATCCGGGTGACGTTCTCCATGCGGGAAACTGTTCCCGGGGATCATTATAATTGACAGCTTGACTTTTGTCAATATTTCCATAACAGCTCGCCCCAGGCTCTCAGCCAGCCCCGGTGTCCCAAGGGCAGCCAGGTCTTGCAGCACCCTTGGATGGCAGCTCAGAGGGGGAGATTTCAGCAGGGTCACTGGGTGTTCTCCTCCCTGGACCCTTCTTCCCAGGGGAAATCCAACTCTGCAGAGAAGCTGCCAGCTAACCCTGGTGTGTATTCCCTGGCGCCAGGACTGCTGGGCGCGGATGTTTAAGCAAACATGGAATAAATCTGCATTAAGCTCCTGCTGATACTAGTGCTTTGAAAGGTGTTTTAAAGGGTTGCCTTAGTGATAGCTTGAGGAAGGCTTGATTACTCACCTGCGATGGGACTGTCCCTGTGCGGTTCTGAGCCCAAAGGTTTTGCTGAAGAGGGAAAAAGGTACCAGAAAGGAAATCAAGTGATCAGGGCACTGGTGAAGGTGTCTTGCCTGGAAAGCCGAAAGGGGAGCTGTGGCTCCCTGGCTCCTGCAGTCACAGCCAAGACCCTGGAGCGGGCTTGCCACCTTCCTTGGCTCTTGAGAACTTAATACTCTTCAGGTTGACCAGAAGCCCAACTCCCCGCAGTGCACGTGCAACACAGATGATTTTGAAGGCTGTAGGCTCTGAGGAGGAGTTGGTTTTTGGTGTTGTACCGGAGGGAAGAGTGAGAAATGAAGGGAGGAATTTGGGGAAGTGAAACCATGAGAAATCAGGAAAAAGCCTTGAATGTAAGAGCATCCAGCTTAAGCAGAGGGTTTTCAAGTGAAGTGCAAGACATCTCTTTCCTGGGGAGATTTCTTTTAAGACCAGCTCTAGGAGGGCACAGTACATCCTAGGAATGAGTGATGCCCTCTTTCTATTTGGGCTTTTCCCGTGGCTCCTTTCCACTAAGCTGCCAAGGGAGGTTTTGCTGGCATTGGCCTTTCTATCACCTGTTTCCCTTAATATAGTTATATACTTTTATAATCAGTTCCCACAGCTTCCCGTAAGCATTATGCTTAGCAATGGGGCACATCGAAACATTAATCATTTGGGGCAGTAATTATTATAATTGTAGACAGCACATGACTGAAAGTGCCTTTTGTGGATGTTAGGGTGTAGTGGTCTGGACATTTGAGTGCAGAAGAAATAGGATGCAGCCTAAAAAGAAAGGGGGCTACTGAAGAGAGCAGTGACTGTAACTTTACAGCAGCAATACCTGCTGATGGTTGATGGCCAAGATCCCATGGCACGATTTCTATCCAGGCTATCAAAATCCTTTATGTCCACGGTCAGGCGGCTAGCAAATGCGGAGTGTTTTCTGGATGCCCTGCTAGCAGCCGCTGGGTGACAAGCGACTCTTGCACGCAGGTAGTGAAGGAGCGGCTGCTGTGTCATGCCATCGTGGGGAGCAAGGCAGGGAAGGCACAGATAATGCAAGTGGATATCACGTGCGAGTTCGTTGCTCCCGTTCTGCAAATGTCCTCCAGAGAAATCATTTTCCGGGTGGAGAAGGTAAGTCTCTGGATTGCATCCTGGCATTTAATAGCGTGGCTGATGACTGAAAGCCCACGGGGAGTGTGTGCTTGTGTTCAAAGGAGGAAGTTAAGCAGCTTCTCCAAGTCCATGGGGCGTTGGCTATTGATTTGAGCAGGACCAAGCTTTTGCCGTTAACACTGAGATCATTATTTCACTCCTCTGGGGTTGGGGACAAGTCCCACCAGCTCTGTTCTGCCTTTCTTCACGTGGAGGCAGAATTGAGCCAAGGGCACAGGGTGAGAGAGATGCGTGGGACCCACGAGAGCAGCGTGGGCTTTGCACAGCCACCTCGTGCGCCAGGACTGCAGGTGGGAGAGCATCGCGGCAGCTGAGCGATGCTAAACCCCCTCCTCAGCCTTCCTGAGGCGCTTTGTAAAGTAAGTGAGGATGTTTTTAGAGATGGGACTGGTTTTTAACTTCACCGAAGCAAAACTGATATTACAGCTGCTCCGCTGAGGGGGATCATGGCCACTTCTAGAGAGATACCAGTTTCTGTACTCAGTATAAAGGGAGGTTTTTGAGGATCCTCCAAGGCACGGTGAAGTCTGAACACCAATCCTGTAGGGAAGCTGAGAAAAACGGAGATTGCTGTCAGCTCCTCAGCCTGATGAGAAAAAAACATTATCTCTTGTCTCTCTTTGCCTTCTCTGCTGTTGGTATGGATGCTAGCTCTTTGCATTTCCCCAAGCCTTACCTCCTTCAAAGGACCCGCAGACGTCCTTCAGCTGCTGTAATGATAACACCAACGCAAAGCAGGTGCCCTTTAGTCTCTGGATCCTGACTTCTGCATCATCTTTCCCTCTCCTGTGAGGTGTCTGAAGAAGAGAAGATATTTCATTATTTAGTTTCTATGTTTTCAGGTCTCTCCTCCAGTTCCCAGGCATCCAGAGAAGCACAAAATCCTGTGAGCAGGCAGTTCAGATTTAATTAGAAGCTTTTCAGCTACCCCTGATGTCTGCCTGTGGTCTACTTGATGCCACGCGCTCCGATTTATCGAGTGCTACGACACTGCAGCTGTTTGATATCAATACACCCAGAACTAGTTTCCCAAACACTGTCTAGTTTATATAAACCATGCAGGAAGCCCAGAGCAATGCATAAACAAGAAGAAATAGCTTAGGCTGAGCTTAGCTTTGAGCCTACAGGCACCTCGTCGCTGTAGCAGGGACAGCAGGAGACACATTGCAGCCGGACTGTTGAGGTTTCTAACTGGCTGTAAATGTCCAAAGCTAGCCTTAGGCTACTGCAGGCTCTCCTCTATGGGCCAAATCCTGCTTGCTTTTCTCCTCTGACTAGCGTCACTGCTTGTGAGGCTACTAGAGCTGATAAGGTTGTAAGAAATTACTGTATGTGAGTGAAAATCATCTTGTGCCATTCTGCCTAAGAGAGGATACAAAATTGGAGACAAATGGTCTGGGTTCACTTTCTAGTTTTGATCTTGCTCAAGCAGCTGCCGCCCCTCGGGGTCCTGTTTCCTCATCTCTACTGAGACGGTTTCCCTGTCCCCCGGGGGATGCTGTGGTTTCTAAACATGAAAAGCATCTGATATACTTAAAGGAAAAACCTCCTAAAAGGGTAGAAACTAATAAAAATAGAGATGTATGCACTTTTGGGGTTGAAAAATGCGAAATGCATCGGAAGGGGAAGGAGGTCCATGGCCACGTCAGGTTGGTTTTTTCCCCTTGTCTCCTGTTTCTGTAGCAACCCAGTGATGTCCTCACTCTTCAGCACAAGCCTCTTTCTTTAAAAAACATCTCCTCCCTGCCACTCAGCGTTGTCCTGGCCTTAGAGCAACCCTTCTTAGTCTGCGATGCGGACCGGCAGCCCCTGCCCGCAGACGTTCAGGTGAGCAGCCGTGGACCTTCCTGCTGGTGGGGTTTGAAGAGGGAGGAGTGTGGTGGTGCGTTTCTGTGGGAAGTCCTCTAGTAGATAAGTTTATTCTTTAGAGTCAGCAATAGACTGGCCTGAACTAAATCAGCTTCAAAACGAGTTGCTAAAGGAAATGAAATATCATCTGAATTGGGGAAATACGTCCTGGCTCGAAGACATGAGGAGGGGGGAGCAGGCAACTAGGTCTGGGCAAGCCATGTAGTGAAGGTGTCTCTTGGGAACCATCCCAGCTCTCCGGCAGCCATCCTCAGATAATCTCAGGAGCAGCTTGCGCCCTTCAAGGGCTTTCAGGGAGGCTGAGGATGCTCCTCCAGCCGCTGCCTGGCACCTGCCCCGTTGTCGGTGGAAGGCGTTGGATATGGACTCTGCTAAACCTGTTGTAGGCACGGCCACCGCTTCCGTGCCATTCCGGTGACTGGCACCTGCAAGGGTGAGGCTGCAATGCCGTTGCACTCGTGCTGTGAGGATAAAGGAGTTCCTCTGGAGTCAGGGCAAAAGGCCTTGGCTTGCCAGAGTGCTGATTTGGTTATGTATTTAGCATATAGCTTTTGTGGGTCAGAATTGATTAGCGCAATATTTATTTCCCTCTTGTATCGATGCAGAGCACAGGCATGTGAGCCTGAGACAGTCTGAGACAAGAGTGTTGTGGTGCTTGTGGTCAGGTGGACGCTGTAAGGAAAATGAAGGACGAACTGAGAAGGCCACGTTGGGGTCACACTTTGAATATTTACACGTTTCATGCTGTCAGACCTTGGGACTTCATCACACTGGTGGTTAATACTCTTCATCTCCTTGCAGCCCATGAAGCTGGAGATAGGGGAGGAACTTCATCTCTCCATCAGATTTAACCCTGCTTACGAAGAGGATTTGAATATCTGGGTAGCAGAGAAGGCTCTGAAGATACAGTTTCTCGAGCATCCTCATGAGGAGCAGGTCACCGTTCGGGGAGAGGTTTACTTTCCGAATCTCCGTATCCAGACCATGGCCCTGGACTTTGGCTGCATCTTGAATGACACTGAAGATGTGCGTTCCATCGAGATGACCAACTGCAGCCCCCTTCTTGCGCAGTACCACTGGTCGTTCCTGACAGACAGCCGCACGCACCAGATGAGGTATGTGCACCTTTGCCCTCTCCTTAAAGCTCTTCTCCTTCCTGGTGTCCTGTTTATACTTTGCAAAGACCGAGGCTGTTTGCCTGGGATCTGACAAATTGCTTTCAACTTTCCCTTGTGGAAATAACACCTACCAGCCGTGGTCAGGCTAGATGCTCAGGGAATAGGTGATCTCCACCAGTTTGACGCTGGGAAGGAAGCAACGTTCTCCAGCCAAGCTGGGACTGTAAGACACTACCAACAGTTTTTGCGTAGCCCATAACCTGCAATCCTGCTTTATCTCTGGAGCTACAAAGCCATGCTTAGGCACTTGGACAAGCAGATATATAACGTGACCTCTTGTCCTTCCCTGCCAACCCTATTTGTTGTCATCTCATACTAAGAACCTACACAGGCACTGCCGCCAGAACGGTGTGCTGCTGTCCCAGTCTCTTGCTGTTGCTTCGCTATAGCCCCCGTACTGGTTCCCCTGGGAAGGAAAGGTGGTGCGGAAAGCTGCTTTCTCAGACCTTCGTGGCCTGAGGCAAACACCACCTTGGTGAAGTGAGTTTTCATCTGTTAAACTGCACGTCACATGCACGGAACAGCTATTTAGTGTTTTACAGCGAAAGGGCAGGTTCTGCTGCTGCTGTGGGTACAGCTGTAGGTGTTGGTGGGAGGACTTGTCTGAACATCCCCGGGGAGTAGGGCCATCCAGCGCTGGTCTGTGGTTTCCAAGCCCAAGAGCAATCTTGCAGTCATGCTGGAGCACATCAATAAACACATTTCTAGCAGTTCCTCCCTCTGTGGCCTCTCTGCATAGTACAAAAGTTTAGTCTGGGCAGTTTTAATTACAGTAGCAAATGGTTTTTCCATAATGCCCTAGGAAACCGAGCAAAGTTAACCATTGTGTATTGAAGTGCTGCTATTACAAATAATACAGATCATCAATAAACAGTTTTGTTTAGAGAATTGGGATCTGGCTGAGAGGAGACGACCTATCGGGAACTGGAAATTAGCTACGGCTATGAGGAGGTCTTGTTGGAGAAGATCTGGGCACTGGGGTAGCCCAGTCACAGCTGGGTCTTACAGAGGAAAAAGTCTTCAGGAGGGGCCCTTCTTGATGCACGGCACCTTCAGAACAGACCCTAAAATGCAGAGGAAAGTCTGCAAAAGCAGGTGAAGGGAGGTGGGCAGGGAAAGGGGAGCAGGGCTGTAAGCTCTGCTTGGAAGCCCCTGTCATCTCTTGGTAAACTAGATTAAGGTTTAATTACAAGCTAAAGGGAAAATCCAATTTTGATGATAGAAAAATGCGTATATTTTATAATAACAGAGAAACAAGCATATTACAGCGAAGCCTGTGTGGAATTAATTTCCTCGGGGGCCACTTGTTGGCCGGTTGCCTGTTTATCTCTACTCTTATTTTTTTTAGAACCAATTTAGGTTTTTTGGAAGTGTGGATGCTGAATCAGTTTTCAGCTTTCAATTACCCCATCTCCACCTAAATTGGCTTTGCTGGACCTGAGCCTGCAGGTGCTCGTCCTTCCAGCGGATGCCGAGTCACCCATCTCTGCTGAGTCGGTAGCAGTTGAGGGTCCTGAGCATCTGGCAGGAGATGGCAGCCTCTGCTCCAAAGGGTTTGGCGTAGCCCCTTTGCAGGCTCGTTAGCACTGTGGACGTTACGACAGCTCTCTTTGCTGCTCTGCATGTTAATTAAGCAGTAATGTACTCTCTCCGGGTCCCTCAGCAGACACCATGTGATCCTCGGTGGCAGAGCTGGAAATGAAGACAGTCTCCAAGCTATTAACACCTCAAATTGCTCATTAAGAGCCCGGCAGAAGGGCAGTGTGTCAGATATTATTTCTGGTCCACATTAAGCACTGTTGGTATTCTAAATTATCAGATCAAACTAGCTCAGTCTGACATCGAGGGAATCAAACATCAGGTCCTCATGAAGGTGAGATCAATAGAATTTAACCATCCATACTTCTAGCCTTGCTGGAGCCCATCATCAGAGACTCCCAGCATCAATCAGACACACACATTCATTTTGGCCAGGAGAGAAAAATGTTGTTTCTTTGCCTGGACAAGACTCTGTGTGCTTAGATCTTTTTTCTTCTAATTGTTCAACCCATTTTTCCCTCCTTATTCTTTGGTCACTGTGGCTACTTTGAGCAGAGCAATCACGTAAGTCACACAGTCCAACCGTTGCTGTGTGGTTGGACATGCCCAACTCAAGCCAACCCATGCCCCTTCTCTGACACTGCTGAGCCATAAATTTCTCGTGGTTACTCCTCATCTAGACCTGTGTGGTTAGAGACAGACTGAGAATAGTCTCTCCTCACCCCTTGGACCTTTGGTAGGTCAAAGCTGAGTTAAGCCTTTGCACCAAGAGGTTTTCTGCGGCGTTGGAATGGATCTCCAGAATCATCCAGCAGATGATAGTAGATATGGAGCCAAACTGAAACATTTCATCATGTTTCTTACCTTAAAGGTTTCTTCGGTGAGGATTGGTTTGCCCTCCTTTTGAAGGGCAGTATCCAGCTCCTCAGCTTTGTTTGGGATTCCCATCAAAAGGAAGACATTAAATCCAAAGGATATACACGGATTTTCTTAGAGACCTGTGACAAAGGCTGCCAAAGACTCATCCCCAAACTTAGCTGTTCTCTAGAGTTTTCATCTTTTATCAGGGATGCATGCCTTGTCATTTACTGTGAGCGTTGCTGTTCCTGCATCACCTCTTTGTCCCCTTCGTGCGAGACGTGTTCCCTCCTTGGGATAGAGCTAACGCATGCCGAGCGGTCCGTGTGCCGGGATGGATCCGCAGGGAGCTGCGCACCTCCATGGCACATGTCACACCCCCTCTGTCTATTGATCTGACATCTCTGGAGAGTGGGAGCTTCTTGGCTACAAATCCAGCGTAATGAATTGCCAGTAGATTCTTTGGGGAAAGGGTTTGTTGAGCTAAACATGTAGAAAATGACTCTTTCCTCTCCATCCAGGATTTTCTAAGTCAATTTGTTTTGAACAAACCAGGAGCCTTTCTCCTCCCAAGTGGATCTTCCTATAGCATTAGTAATTTCTCTCTCTCTCTCTCCTTCCATGTCTCCTGGCAGGCTGCGCCGCAGGGACCCTGCGAGCCAGATCCCAGCCTTGTTACTGACAAAAAAAAAAAACCCCAATTCTGTGTTATATTTGATGGGTTTTTTGCTTTGTTGTTTTTATAACAAGGAAGAAATGGAAAATGCAGACAGCGAAAAACAGCGCAAGGCAAAAAGCTGACAGCAGTGCTCTGTCAGCCACCGGAGGGGAGAGGTAGCAACATCAGCAGTGAGAATACACATCAGAACTGCATACATCCACCGTGGCCCTGATGCTGGGCAGTCTCGGATGAGTGACGGTAGAGCGTACCCCTTCCTCAGCTCCCTGGGGCAATAGGTTTTGGGCTTTGGTAGCCCCATGGGTGCTACTTTTCCTGCTTAAATCCCGTGGGTGACTTAGAAAAGGAGGGAGTGATGGGAGCGTGCTGCTGAGCGCGTCCTTCGGCTGCCTGTGGTTTGGCAGCAGCAGAGAAGCGGTTTGGTCGGTGTAACAGAGAAGCGGCCTCTTATTTCTCGGAGATGGAGTCTCTTGGAGCAAGGGCTGGGTGCCGGGCAGGTTCACCTCTGGGGTGGCAGTCTGGCTGCCGTGAGTGGCTGGGGGGGGGGGGAGAGGCTCTACGTGTGGATGAGACACTGGGGAGCTGAAGCAAGGGAGACTTTGGGAAATTTGCCACCTGTTCCACCCAGGCAGGATGAAAAGTAAATACAGTGAGTGCCAAGGAGGGCTTTGGAGCCAGGACTAAGCGAGCATATGTTGTTACCAAGTCTATATTAGAGACGTAAGCCTGGATATTGTGTGTGGGTCGGTGATACTTGATCAGGATGAAGGTTGGGGGGTGATGCTTTCCCATTTGCAGTATGTCTGTAAGCTTCTCTTCCCTACCTTCACCTTCAGCATGGGGACCCTCACCAGGCACCCTCCATCTCTGTGCCTTCCAGCAGGACACTGCTTTTTCCAAGCTCTCTTGCTGGGAAGCTGCAAGTTTGAGACAGGTTCTGCTGCCCCAGGGCTTCTGACCAACGGTTACGCTGTTGAACACCTGGAGGACTTCTACCTGGGCCATCGCAACAGAGGTTGGAGCCCAGAACGGCTGCGTGGGAGTCACTTTAACTATTACACTTGGGTTTTCTGAGGCTCAGCCCCCTCCTTTGCACAAGGGTGAGGGACCCCGAGAGCTTTCATTTGCCTCGGCGGCCTGGGGAGCAGCCCCAGGGTGTTGGAGGAGTTGGATTGAGGGCAGGGGAGGCGAAGAAGAAAGCATTACTTAAGTGAAAAGCACTGCACGTCCCACCCAAGGTGCTGTCGGGCAGCTGACTGTCTCCCTGGCGTTGTCCTGTGCCATCAGGACAAAGTGTGGAAGATGTCCATGTGTCATCCACGTCCTGAGTGGGCTGCGGTTGGATGGGGGTTGCCTTCTGGTTCTATAGCCAGTCAGCAAACACTGGCTGGAGGGTGACTTCTTGCTCTGGCAGCGATGTTCAGTTAGCAAACCTGGGGAGCAGCCGACTTCTGTCTTTGCTTTCTGAACATCTTCGTTACCCAAGGCACACAGTGGGAACCCGGGGGGACGTTTGCATTGCGAACAGCATCCTTCTCCCTATAAATGCCATTGCGCCTGTGCTGCCTGGGTGGCTCATGCTTTAATTCCCTCTGGGCTGCCGTTCAAGGCCCGTCTCTGCAGAGCTTTACTGTTTATGAAACAAAATGTTGATTTTTTTTTTTTTTTTTTTTTTAAAATTATATTTCTTTTTGGTTCGTGGGAACAGCTCGCTATCGTAGCCTGGCTGAGGCAGAGCGAGAGCATCGATTCAGGAACCGCTGCTGTCGCTTCCACTTCATCTCTCTGGCAGAGCACTAAGGAAGCTGTCAGATGAAATCTGGGTGGCAAGATGGGCTATTTACTCCTGTTTATTTGCTGACCTGCTGTCACTGCGTGTGGCAGTGATGAGTAAGGTGACATAATTTTCCAGACCTCGTTTCTCTTAATTTCTCCAGCTGTTTCTCACCCTCCACTCTTTTCCTCCTTCCTGCAAGCTGTGCATCAAACTGCTTTCCGTAAGGGAAAATCCATCTGAACCCACTGGCATCACTCTGCCCAGGAGCGTCGTCTGTAGTATCGCTGTGCTCTTTGCTGGTGCATCCCTGTCTGAGAAATCTTTAAACTCTTAAGAGTAGGGCTCAAGCCAAATTTGAATCCATGTGTCAAATCTTCACATGTTTTCGGGTATAAATCTGCACTGGGGATTTTTGTGCTGATTCCTTCTAGTCCAAGGTGCTTCCTAGTGCAGAAGTGATGGAGAGCCCAGCACTCCTGCTGGTCCCATCTTCAGCCCTGAGCTGGCACAGAGACACACAGATTTGCAGCAAAAACCCTTCCAGAGAACGGGAATTTTGTCCTGTGTGGGGCTGGACTCTTACAAGACAGTGAAACTGGTGCTCGTCCTTCTGTACAGCCTCTCTTTCCCCTCGAGAGGCTGATACTGGGATGGTGGATGGGCAGCGCATGGGGTTTGGGTGGGTTTCAGTTCCCTTGCTGCTTACTGGCTGGGTTAGGGCAGACGGGGAGAGTACCAGTCAGGGAGATGGTTTCCCAAAACTTCATCACGTCTTTCTTTTTCAGAAAGGGTGGGATCTGCCCGGCGTGTGCCAGTGCTCTGTTTTCCTGTTGTGTCACTGAGGAGGCAGGAGATTGCCTCAGCGTGGAGCAGAAGCAATGCTTGCTGTTCCTCTAAAAGCCAGGTGGCCAAAGCCAGAGTTTCGGTCCCCCAATGGTTTCTTTGCCAATGGTTCCTTTGGCCACCAGCTCCATGTGCTCTAGATGAGGAGCCACTCCGTGCTGCGATAGACTCTGACCCTGTTAAAAAAAAAAAAGTCATCTCTCATCCAGCTGGTCCACCTCTTCATCCCTGAAAATAGCCACAGCGTGAAGAACTGCTGTTGCTACTGCCCTTATAGCTGCGCAGGAGCATTGATTCATAGAATCATAGAATATCTCAAGTTGGAAGGGACCCAGAAGGATCATCGAGTCCAACTCCCTGCTCCTCTCAGGACTACCTAAAACTAACTCATATAACTCAGAGCATCGCCAGATGATCCTTGAACTCTGACAGGTCACCGTGCTGCTCACAGAAGCAGGTGGATTGTCTCTACCCATTCAAAAAACAAGTAGCAATTGGGTTAAGAGAGCGTGGACCCTGTGTTCAGACAGCCCAGGTGAGGACTTTGGGATGTTGAAGATGTATCACCATAAATCTACATCTCCTGACTCGGAGAGGGAGGCAGCCAGGGGCAAAGAGAGGGGAAACCTTTAGCTCTCCACAGCGCAGCAGCTTGGAGAGGACTTCAGCTCGCAGGGAGGTTTAATGGGGCTCTGCGAAGGGCGGGGCAGCCCAGCGAGATGCCCACCCCAGAGTTAGTGCTGTGGGATGGTGCGAGAAGCATTTATTTATTCCCCACCGTCAGCTTCACGTAGCAGAGGGAGGCAGGGGTCCCCGGGGGGGTCAGGCACCCCAAGGGTCCTTCTGGGCCAGCTGGCATGCCGTGCATTTTCGAGAGCGCCTAACTCAATTAACTCTGCCTTTTCAGCCGCTCTGCCCTTGGGAGAGTAATTTTTCTCCTCTGCGGGAAACCCTTCCGACTGTGAGCTTGCTTTGCTTGCTTTCTCTTCGGTGGTAACTGTCCCTTCTCCCTCGCCCGCTTGCCTCTGTCACCCCACACTTGTCCTCAGCTGTCCCCAGTGTCGCCTGGACCAGGCCAGTGCTGTCTGGTCATCCCTCGCCCCGTCCCCCGGAGCTCAGTGGGGCCACTGGGCTGTGAGCGTGTTCCCGGGAGTACGTCTGCCTTGCTCTCGGTGAGGCAGAGGGTAATTAGGTTGTACTGTGCGAGTGACCTTTAATAAGAAGGCAGCAGCGATGTTAACTAGCCTTTTACGCAGGGTGGAAGCCATGCACAGCCTTAAATCTGTGGTTTCTGCTGGTGTGAGGAGCCCTGCCCTTTCTAGACGGGGGATGGATGGCGATGCCAGTGTACTCAGCAGAGTGAAGCTTCAGCGTCTGTCTGATTTATTTTGGGATGCGACCCTAGGAAGTATATTAAGCCGAAGGGGTTTTTTGGTTTGTTTTTTTATTTCTGTGTTTGTTATTGTTGCTGCTTTACCTTCTCCTGCCTTTCCCTGCGGTGACCCGCTGCAGAGTCCTGCTGGGAGGGCTCGCTGGGCTGTGGCATCGCTGCCTGCCCGGGACGTGCCGGGCAGCCTGCGTCAG